>NW_026697851.1:0-90634 GCF_030435755.1 Ochotona princeps | reverse complement strand
CTTTGCATTGAGGGCTATATGAAAACGGCTGTGGCGCTGGAGTTGCCTGTGAATGTGGAGTTGGTGGCATGTGAAACCCGCATGTGGAGCATTCGTTTGTGTGGGATGCTCTACCAGGTTCATTCCCAGATAATTCACTCAAAGGGCACTAAGCATAGAGTGTGAAAACTGAGTTTCCTTGAGAGCTGCTTGGAAGCCTGATGGTGTGTGAAGTTAGTGAGCCAAATGGAGTTGTTCTCCCACAAGAACCACTCGGCTGGTCCTTCTTCAATATGCCCTTCACCAACATGCATTGTTTCCTTGATTGAATTAGCTCTCACACCAACATTTGCGTCTAGAGCCTTTGCATTGAGGGCTATCTGAAAACGGCTGTGGCGCTGAAGTTGCCTGTGAATGTGGAGTTGGTGGCATGTGAAACCCGCATGTGGAGCATTCGTTTGTGTGGGATGCTCTCCAAGCTTCTTTTCAGTCCTAGGCATACAAAGGGCACTAAGCATAGAGTGTGAAAACTGAGTTTCCTTGAGAGCTGCTTGGAAGCCTGATGGTGTGTGAAGTTAGTGAGCCAAATGGAGTTGTTCTCCCACAAGAACCACTCGGCTGATCCTTCTTTAATATGCCCTTCACCAACATGCAGTGTTTCCTTGATTGAATTAGCTCTCACACCAATATTTGCGTCTAGAGCCTTTGCATTGAGGGCTATCTGAAAACGGCTGTGGCGCTGGAGTTGCCTGAGAATGTGGAGTTGGTGGCATGTGAAACCCGCATGTGGAGCATTCGTTTGTGTGGGATGCTCTACCAGGTTCATTCCCAGATAATGCACTCAAAGGGCACTAAGCATAGAGTGTGAAAACTGAGTTTCCTTGAGAGCTGCTTGGAAGCCTGATGGTGTGTGAAGTTAGTGAGCCAAATGGAGTTGTTCTCCCACAAGAACCACTCGGCTGATCCTTCCTCAATATGCCCTTCACCAACATGCAGTGTTTCCTTGATTGAATTAGCTCTCACACCAATATTTGCGTCTAGAGCCTTTGCATTGAGGGCTATCTGAAAACGGCTGTGGCGCTGAAGTTGCCTGAGAATGTGGAGTTGGTGGCATGTGAAAACCGCATGTGGAGCATTCGTTTGTGTGGGATGCGCTCCAAGATTCTTTTCAGTCCTAGGCATACAAAGGGCACTAAGCATAGAGTGTGAAAACTGAGTTTCCTTGAGAGCTGCTTGGAAGCCTGATGGTGTGTGAAGTTAGTGAGCCAAATGGAGTTGTTCTCCCACAAGAACCACTCGGCTGATCCTTCTTCAATATGCCCTTCACCAACATGCAGTGTTTCCTTGATTGAATTAGCTCCCACACCAATATTTGCGTCTAGAGCCTTTGCATTGAGGGCTATCTGAAAACGGCTGTGGCGCTGAAGTTGCCTGTGAATGTGGAGTTGGTGGCATGTGAAACCCGCATGTGGAGCATTCGTAAGTGTGGGATGCTCTACCATGTTCATTCCTAGATACTCCACTCAAAGGACACTAAGCATAGAGTGTGAAAAACTGAGTTTCCTTGAGAGCTGCTTGAAAGCCTGATGGTGTGTGAAGTTAGTGAGCCAAATGGAGTTGTTCTCCCACAAGAACCACTCGGCTGATCCTTCTTCAATATGCCCTTCACCAACATGCAGTGTTTCCTTGATTGAATTAGCTCTCACACCAATTTTTGCGTCTAGAGCCTTTGCATTGAGGGCTATCTGAAAACGGCTGTGGCGCTGAAGTTGCCTGAGAATGTGGAGTTGGTGGCATGTGAAACCCGCATGTGGAGCATTCGTTTGTGTGGGATGCTGACCAAGCTTCATTTCAGTCCTAGGCACACAAAGAGCACTAAGCATAGAGTGTGAAAACTGAGTTTCCTTGAGAGCTGCTTGGAAGCCTGATGGTGTGTCAAGTTAGTGAGCCAAATGGAGTTGTTCTCTCCACAAGAACCACTCGGCTGATCCTTCTTCAATATGCCCTTCACCAACATGCAGTGTTTCCTTGATTGAATTAGCTCTCACACCAATATTTGCGTCTAGAGCCTTTGCATTGAGGGCTATCTGAAAACGACTGTGGCGCTGAAGTTGCCTGTGAATGTGGAGTTGGTGGCATGTGAAACCCGCATGTGGAGCATTCGTTTTTGTGGGATGCTCTACCAGGTTCATTCCCAGATAATGCACTCAAAGGGCACTAAGCATAGAGTGTGAAAACTGAGTTTCCTTGAGAGCTGCTTGGAAGCCTGATGGTGTGTGAAGTTAGTGAGCCAAATGGAGTTGTCTCCCACAAGAACCACTCGGCTGATCCTTCTTCAATATGCCCTTCACCAACATGCAGTGTTTCCTTGATTGAATTAGCTCTCACACCAATATTTGCGTCTAGAGCCTTTGCATTGAGGGCTATCTGAAAACGGCTGTGGCGCTGAAGTTGCCTGAGAATGTGGAGTTGGTGGCATGTGAAACCCGCATGTGGAGCATTCGTTTGTGTGGGATGCTCTACCAGGTTCATTCCCAGATAATGCACTCAAAGGGCACTAAGCATAGAGTGTGAAAACTGAGTTTCCTTGAGAGCTGCTTGGAAGCCTGATGGTGTGTGAAGTTAGTGAGCCAAATGGAGTTGTTCTCCCACAAGAACCACTCGGCTGATCCTTCTTCAATATGCCCTTCACAAACATGCAGTGTTTCCTTGATTGAATTAGCTCTCACACCAATATTTGCGTCTAGAGCCTTTGCATTGAGGGCTATCTGAAAACGGCTGTGGCGCTGAAGTTGCCTGTAAATGTGGAGTTGGTGGCATGTGAAACCCGCATGTGGAGCATTCGTTTGTGTGGGATGCTCTCCAAGCTTGTTTTCAGTCCTAGGCACTCAAAGGGCACTAAGCATAGAGTGTGAAAACTGAGTTTCCTTGAGAGCTGCTTGGAAGCCTGATGGTGTGTGAAGTTAGTGAGCCAAATGGAGTTGTTCTCCCACAAGAACCACTCGGCTGATCCTTCTTCAATATGCCCTTCACCAACATGCAGTGTTTCCTTGATTGAATTAGCTCTCACACCAATATTTGCGTCTAGAGCCTTTGCATTGAGGGCTATCTGAAAATGGCTGTGGCGCTGAAGTTGCCTGTGAATGTGGAGTTGGTGGCTTGTGAAACCCGCATGTGGAGCATTCGTTTCTGTGGGATGCTCTCCAAGATTCATTTCAGTCCTCGGCACTCAAAGGGCACTAAGCATAGAGTGTGAAAACTGAGTTTCCTTGAGAGCTGCTTGGAAGCCTGATGGTGTGTGAAGTTAGTGAGCCAAATGGAGTTGTTCTCCCACAAGAACCACTCGGCTGATCCTTCTTTAATATGCCCTTCACCAACATGCAGTGTTTCCTTGATTGAATTAGCTCTCACACCAATACTTGCGTCTAGAGCCTTTGCATTGAGGGCTATCTGAAAACGGCTGTGGCGCTGGAGTTGCCTGAGAATGTGGAGTTGGTGGCATGTGAAACCCGCATGTGGAGCATTCGTTTGTGTGGGATGCTCTACCAGGTTCATTCCCAGATAATGCCACTCAAAGGGCACTAAGCATAGAGTGTAAAAACTGAGTTTCCTTGAGAGCTGCTTGGAAGCCTGATGGTGTGTGAAGTTAGTGAGCCAAATGGAGTTGTTCTCCCACAAGAACCACTCGGCTGATCCTTCCTCAATATGCCCTTCACCAACATGCAGTGTTTCCTTGATTGAATTAGCTCTCACACCAATATTTGCGTCTATAGCCTTTGCATTGAGGGCTATCTGAAAACGGCTGTGGCGCTGAAGTTGCCTGAGAATGTGGAGTTGGTGGCATGTGAAACCCGCATGTGGAGCATTCGTTTGTGTGGGATGCGCTCCAAGCTTCTTTTCAGTCCTAGGCATACAAAGGGCACTAAGCATAGAGTGTGAAAACTGAGTTTCCTTGAGAGCTGCTTGGAAGCCTGATGGTGTGTGAAGTTAGTGAGCCAAATGGAGTTGTTCTCCCACAAGAACCACTCGGCTGATCCTTCTTCAATATGCCCTTCACCAACATGCAGTGTTTCCTTGATTGAATTAGCTCCCACACCAATATTTGCGTCTAGAGCCTTTGCATTGAGGGCTATCTGAAAACGGCTGTGGCGCTGAAGTTGCCTGTGAATGTGGAGTTGGTGGCATGTGAAACCCGCATGTGGAGCATTCGTAATTGTGGGATGCTCTACCATGTTCATTCCTAGATACTCCACTCAAAGGACACTAAGCATAGAGTGTGAAAACTGAGTTTCCTTGAGAGCTGCTTGAAAGCCTGATGGTGTGTGAAGTTAGTGAGCCAAATGGAGTTGTTCTCCCACAAGAACCACTCGGCTGATCCTTTTTCAATATGCCCTTCACCAACATGCAGTGTTTCCTTGATTGAATTAGCTCTCACACCAATTTTTGCGTCTAGAGCCTTTGCATTGAGGGCTATCTGAAAACGGCTGTGGCGCTGAAGTTGCCTGAGAATGTGGAGTTGGTGGCATGTGAAACCCGCATGTGGAGCATTCGTTTGTGTGGGGATGCTGACCAAGCTTCATTTCAGTCCTAGGCACACAAAGAGCACTAAGCATAGAGTGTGAAAACTGAGTTTCCTTGAGAGCTGCTTGGAAGCCTGATGGTGTGTGAAGTTAGTGAGCCAAATGGAGTTGTTCTCCCACAAGAACCACTCAGCTGATCGTTCTTCAATATGCCCTTCACCAACATGCAGTGTTTCCTTGATTGAATTAGCTCTCACACCAATATTTGCGTCTAGAGCCTTTGCATTGAGGGCTATCTGAAAACGGCTGTGGCGCTGAAGCTGCCTGAGAATGTGGAGTTGGTGGCATGTGAAACCCGCATGTGGAGCATTCGTTTGTGTGGGATGCTCTACCAGGTTCATTCCCAGATAATGCACTCAAAGGGCACTAAGCATAGAGTGTGAAAACTGAGTTTCCTTGAGAGCTGCTTGGAAGCCTGATGGTGTGTGAAGTTAGTGAGCCAAATGGAGTTGTTCTCCCACAAGAACCACTCGGCTGATCCTTCTTCAATATGCCCTTCACCAACATGCAGTGTTTCCTTGATTGAATTAGCTCTCACACCAATATTTGCGTCTAGAGCCTTTGCATTGAGGGCTATCTGAAAACGGCTGTGGCGCTGAAGTTGCCTGAGAATGTGGAGTTGGTGGCATGTGAAACCCGCATGTGGAGCATTCGTTTGTGTGGGATGCTCTCCAAGCTTCTTTTCAATCCTAGGCATACAAAGGGCACTAAGCATAGAGTGTGAAAACTGAGTTTCCTTGAGAGCTGCTTGGAAGCCTGATGGTGTGTGAAGTTAGTGAGCCAAATGGAGTTGTTCTCCCACAAGAACCACTCGGCTGATCCTTCTTCAATATGCCCTTCACCAACATGCAGTGTTTCCTTGATTGAATTAGCTCTCACACCAATATTTGCGTCTAGAGCCTTTGCATTGAGGGCTATCTGAAAACGGCTGTGGCGCTGAAGTTGCCTGAGAATGTGGAGTTGGTGGCATGTGAAACCCGCATGTGGAGCATTCGTTTGTGTGGGATGCTCTCCAAGCTTCTTTTCAATCCTAGGCATACAAAGGGCACTAAGCATAGAGTGTGAAAACTGAGTTTCCTTGAGAGCTGCTTGGAAGCCTGATGGTGTGTGAAGTTAGTGAGCCAAATGGAGTTGTTCTCCCACAAGAACCACTCGGCTGATCCTTCTTCAATATGCCCTTCAACAACATGCAGTGTTTCCTTGATTGAATTAGCTCTCACACCAATATTTGCGTCTAGAGCCTTTGCATTGAGGGCTATCTGAAGAACGGCTGTGGCGCTGAAGTTGCCTGTGAATGTGGAGTTGGTGGCATGTGAAACCCGCATGTGGAGCATTCGTTTGTGTGGGATGCTCTACCCAGGTTCATTCCCCGATAATGTACTCAAAGGGCGCTAAGCATAGAGTGTGAAAACTGAGTTTCCTTGAGAGCTGCTTGGAAGCCTGATGGTGTGTGAAGTTAGTGAGCCAAATGGAGTTGTTCTCCCCACAAGAACCACTCTACTGATCCTTTTTCAATATGCCCTTCACCAACATGCAGTGTTTCCTTGATTGAATTAGCTCTCACACCAATATTTGCGTCTAGAGCCTTTGCATTGAGGGCTATCTGAAAACGGCTGTGGCGCTGAAGTTGCCTGAGAATGTGGAGTTGGTGGCATGTGAAATCCGCATGTGGAGCATTCGTTTGTGTGGGATGCTCTACCAGGTTCATTCCTAGATAATGCACTCAAAGGGCACTAAGCATAGAGTGTGAAAACTGAGTTTCCTTGAGAGCTGCTTGGAAGCCTGATGGTGTGTGAAGTTAGTGAGCCAAATGGAGTTGTTCTCCCACAAGAACCACTCGGCTGATCCTTCTTCAATATGCCCTTCACCAACATGCAGTGTTTCCTTGATTGAATTAGCTCTCACACCAATATTTGCGTCTAGAGCCTTTGCATTGAGGGCTATCTGAAAACGGCTGTGGCGCTGGAGTTGCCTGAGAATGTGGAGTTGGTGGCATGTGAAACCCGCATGTGGAGCATTCGGTTGTGTGGGATGCTGACCAAGCTTCATTTCAGTCCTAGTCACACAAAGAGCACTAAGGATAGAGTGTGAAAACTGAGTTTCCTTGAGAGCTGCTTGAAAGCCTGATGGTGTGTGAAGTTAGTGAGCCAAATGGAGTTGTTCTCCCACAAGAACCACTCAGCCGATCCTTCTTCAATATGCCCTTCACCAACATGCAATATTTCCTTGATTGAATTAGCTCTCACACCAATATTTGCGTCTAGAGCCTCTGCATTGAGGGCTATCTGAAAATGGCTGTGGCGCTGAAGTTGCCTGTGAATGTGGAGTTGGTGGCTTGTGAAACCCGCATGTGGAGCATTCGTAAGTGTGGGATGCTCTCCAAGATTCATTTAAGTCCTAGGCACTCAAAGGGCGCTAAGCATAGAGTGTGAAAACTGAGTTTCCTTGAGAGCTGCTTGGAAGCCTGATGGTGTGTGAAGTTAGTGAGCCAAATGCAGTTGTTCTCCCACAAGAACCACTCGGCTGATCCTTCTTCAATATGCCCTTCACCAACATGCAGTGTTTCCTTGATTGAATTAGCTCCCACACCAATATTTGCGTCTAGAGCCTTTGCATTGAGGGCTATCTGAAAACGGCTGTGGCGCTGAAGTTGCCTGAGAATGTGGAGTTGGTGGCATGTGAAATCCGCATGTGGAGCATTCGTTTGTGTGGGATGCTCTACCAGGTTCATTCCTAGATAATGCACTCAAAGGGCACTAAGCATAGAGTGTGAAAACTGAGTTTCCTTGAGAGCTGCTTGGAAGCCTGATGGTGTGTGAAGTTAGTGAGCCAAATGGAGTTGTTCTCCCACAAGAACCACTCGGCTGATCCTTCTTCAATATGCCCTTCACCAACATGCAGTGTTTCCTTGATTGAATTAGCTCTCACACCAATATTTGCGTCTAGAGCCTTTGCATTGAGGGCTATCTGAAAACGGCTGTGGCGCTGAAGTTGCCTGTGAATGTGGAGTTGGTGGCATGTGAAACCCGCATGTGGAGCATTCGCTTGTGTGGGATGCTGACCAAGCTTCATTTCAGTCCTAGGCACACAAAGAGCACTAAGCATAGAGTGTGAAAACTGAGTTTCCTTGAGAGCTGCTTGGAAGCCTGATGGTGTGTGAAGTTAGTGAGCCAAATGGAGTTGTTCTCCCACAAGAACCACTCGGCTGATCCTTCTTCAATATGCCCTTCACCAACATGCAGTGTTTCCTTGATTGAATTAGCTCTCACACCAATATTTGCGTCTAGAGCCTTTGCATTGAGGGCTATCTGAAAACGGCTGTGGCGCTGAAGTTGCCTGTGAATGTGCAGTTGGTGGCATGTGAAACCCGCATGTGTAGCATTCGGTTGTGTGGGATGCTCTCCAAGCTTCTTTTGTCCTAGGCACTCAAAGGGCACTAAGCATAGAGTGTGAAAACTGAGTTTCATTGAGAGCTGCTTGGAAGCCTGATGGTGTGTGAAGTTAGTGAGCCAAATGGAGTTGTTCTCCCACAAGAACCACGCGGCTGATCCTTCTTTAATATGCCCTTCACCAACATGCAGTGTTTCCTTGATTGAATTAGCTCTCACACCAATATTTGCGTCTAGAGCCTTTGCATTGAGGGCTATCTGAAAACGGCTGTGGCGCTGAAGTTGCCTGTGAATGTGGAGTTGGTGGCATGTGAAACCCGCATGTGGAGCATTCGTTTGTGTGGGATGCTGACCAAGCTTCATTTCAGTCCTAGGCACTCAAAGGGTACTAAGCATAGTTGTGAAAACTGAGTTTCCTTGAGAGCTGCTTGGAAGCCTGATGGTGTGTGAAGTTAGTGAGCCAAATGGAGTTGTTCTCCCACAAGAACCACTCGGCTGATCCTTCTTCAATGTGCCCTTCACCAACATGCAGTGTTTCCTTGATTGAATTAGCTCCCACACCAATATTTGCGTCTAGAGCCTTTGCATTGAGGGCTATCTGAAAACGGCTGTGGCGCTGGAGTTGCCTGAGAATGTGGAGTTGGTGGCATGTGAAACCCGCATGTGGAGCATTCGTTTGTGTGGGATGCTCTACCAGGTTCATTCCCAGATAATGCACTCAAAGGGCACTAAGCATAGAGTGTGAAAAGTGAGTTTCCTTGAGAGCTGCTTGGAAGCCTGATGGTGTGTGAAGTTAGTGAGCCAAATGGAGTTGTTCTCCCACAAGAACCACTCGGCTGATCCTTCTTTAATATGCCCTTCACCAACATGCAGTGTTTCCTTGATTGAATTAGCTCTCACACCAATATTTGCGTCTAGAGCCTTTGCATTGAGGGCTATCTGAAAACGGCTGTGGCGCTGAAGTTGAATGAGAATGTGGAGTTGGTGGCATGTGAAACCCGCATGTGGAGCATTCGTTTGTGTGGGATGCTCTACCATGTTCATTCCCAGATAATGCACTCAAAGGGCACTAAGCATAGAGTGTGAAAACTGAGTTTCCTTGAGAGCTGCTTGGAAGCCTGATGGTGTGTGAAGTTAGTGAGCCAAATGGAGTTGTTCTCCCACAAGAACCACTCGGCTGATCCTTCGTCAATATGCCCTTCACCAACATGCAGTGTTTCCTTGATTGAATTAGCTCTCACACCAATATTTGCGTCTAGAGCCTTTGCATTGAGGGCTATCTGAAAACGGCTGTGGCGCTGAAGTTGCCTGTGAATGTGGAGTTGGTGGCATGTGAAACCCGCATGTGGAGCATTCGTTTATGTGGGATGCTGACCAAGCTTCATTTCAGTCCTAGGCACTCAAAGGGCACTAAGCATAGAGTGTGAAAACTGAGTTTCCTTGAGAGCTGCTTGGAAGCCTGATGGTGTGTGAAGTTAGTGAGCCAAATGGAGTTGTTCTCCCACAAGAACCACTCGGCTGATCCTTCTTCAATATGCCCTTCACCAACATGCAGTGTTTCCTTGATTGAATTAGCTCTCACACCAATATTTGCGTCTAGAGCCTTTGCATTGAGGGCTATCTGAAAACGGCTGTGGCGCTGAAGTTGCCTGTGAATGTGGAGTTGGTGGCATGTGAAACCCGCAAGTGGAGCATTCGTAAGTGTGGGATGCTCTACCATGTTCATTCCTAGATACTCCACTCAAAGGGCACTAAGCATAGAGTGTGAAAACTGAGTTTCCTTGAGAGCTGCTTGGAAGCCTGATGGTGTGTGAAGTTAGTGAGCCAAATGGAGTTGTTCTCCCACAAGAACCACTCGGCTGATCCTTCTTCAATATGCCCTTCACCAACATGCAGTGTTTCCTTGATTGAATTAGCTCTCACACCAATATTTGCGTCTAGAGCCTTTGCATTGAGGGCTATCTGAAAACGGCTGTGGCGCTGAAGTTGCCTGTGAATGTGGAGTTGGTGGCATGTGAAACCCGCATGTGGAGCATTCGTTTGTGTGGGATGCTGACCAAGCTTCATTTCAGTCCTAGGCACTCAAAGGGTACTAAGCATAGTTGTGAAAACTGAGTTTCCTTGAGAGCTGCTTGGAAGCCTGATGGTGTGTGAAGTTAGTGAGCCAAATGGAGTTGTTCTCCCACAAGAACCACTCGGCTGATCCTTCTTCAATATGCCCTTCACCAACATGCAGTGTTTCCTTGATTGAATTTGCTCTCACACCAATATTTGCGTCTAGAGCCTTTGCATTGAGGGCTATCTGAAAACGGCTGTGGCGCTGGAGTTGCCTGAGAATGTGGAGTTGGTGGCATGTGAAACCCGCATGTGGAGCATTCGTTTGTGTGGGATGCTCTACCAGGTTCATTCCCAGATAATGCACTCAAAGGGCACTAAGCATAGAGTGTGAAAACTGAGTTTCCTTGAGAGCTGCTTGGAAGCCTGATGGTGTGTGAAGTTAGTGAGCCAAATGGAGTTGTTCTCCCACAAGAACCACTCGGCTGATCCTTCTTTAATATGCCCTTCACCAACATGCAGTGTTTCCTTGATTGAATTAGCTCTCACACCAATATTTGCGTCTAGAGCCTTTGCATTGAGGGCTATCTGAAAACGGCTGTGGCGCTGGAGTTGCCTGAGAATGTGGAGTTGGTGGCATGTGAAACCCGCATGTGGAGCATTCGTTTGTGTGGGATGCTCTACCAGGTTCATTCCCAGATAATGCACTCAAAGGGCACTAAGCATAGAGTGTGAAAACTGAGTTTCCTTGAGAGCTGCTTGGAAGCCTGATGGTGTGTGAAGTTAGTGAGCCAAATGGAGTTGTTCTCCCACAAGAACCACTCGGCTGATCCTTCTTCAATATGCCCTTCACCAACATGCAGTGTTTCCTTGATTGAATTAGCTCTCACACCAATATTTGCGTCTAGAGCCTTTGCATTGAGGGCTATCTGAAAACGGCTGTGGCGCTGAAGTTGCCTGTGAATGTGGAGTTGGTGGCATGTGAAACCCGCATGTGGAGCATTCGTTTATGTGGGATGCTGACCAAGCTTCATTTCAGTCCTAGGCACTCAAAGGGCACTAAGCATAGAGTGTGAAAACTGAGTTTCCTTGAGAGCTGCTTGGAAGCCTGATGGTGTGTGAAGTTAGTGAGCCAAATGGAGTTGTTCTCCCACAAGAACCACTCGGCTGATCCTTCTTCAATATGCCCTTCACCAACATGCAGTGTTTCCTTGATTGAATTAGCTCTCACACCAATATTTGCGTCTAGAGCCTTTGCATTGAGGGCTATCTGAAAACGGCTGTGGCGCTGAAGTTGCCTGTGAATGTGGAGTTGGTGGCATGTGAAACCCGCATGTGGAGCATTCGTTTATGTGGGATGCTGACCAAGCTTCATTTCAGTCCTAGGCACTCAAAGGGCACTAAGCATAGAGTGTGAAAACTGAGTTTCCTTGAGAGCTGCTTGGAAGCCTGATGGTGTGTGAAGTTAGTGAGCCAAATGGAGTTGTTCTCCCACAAGAACCACTCGGCTGATCCTTCTTCAATATGCCCTTCACCAACATGCAGTGTTTCCTTGATTGAATTAGCTCTCACACCAATATTTGCGTCTAGAGCCTTTGCATTGAGGGCTATCTGAAAACGGCTGTGGCGCTGAAGTTGCCTGTGAATGTGGAGTTGGTGGCATGTGAAACCCGCATGTGGAGCATTCGTAAGTGTGGGATGCTCTACCAGGTTCATTCCTAGATACTCCACTCAAAGGACACTAAGCATAGAGTGTGAAAACTGAGTTTCCTTGAGAGCTGCTTGGAAGCCTGATGGTGTGTGAAATTAGTGAGCCAAATGGAGTTGTTCTCCCACAAGAACCACTCGGCTGATCCTTCTTCAATATGCCCTTCACCAACATGCAGTGTTTCCTTGATTGAATTAGCTCTCACACCAATTTTTGCGTCTAGAGCCTTTGCATTGAGGGCTATCTGAAAACGGCTGTGGCGCTGAAGTTGCCTGTGAATGTGGAGTTGGTGGCATGTGAAACTCGCATGTGGAGCATTAGTTTGTGTGGGATGCTGACTAAGCTTCGTTTCAGTCCTAGGCACACAGAGAGCACTAAGCATAGAGTGTGAAAACTGAGTTTCCTTGAGAGCTGCTTGGAAGCCTGATGGTGTGTGAAGTTAGTGAGCCAAATGGAGTTGTTCTCCCACAAGAACCACTCGGCTGATCCTTCTTCAATATGCCCTTCACCAACATGCAGTGTTTCCTTGATTGAATTAGCTCTCACACCAATATTTGCGTCTAGAGCCTTTGCATTGAGCTCTATCTGAAAACGACTGTGGCGCTGAAGTTGCCTGTGAATGTGGAGTTGGTGGCATGTGAAACCCGCATGTGGAGCATTCGTTTGTGTGGGATGCTCTACCAGGTTCATTCCTAGATAATGCACTCAAAGGGCACTAAGCATAGAGTGTGAAAACTGAGTTTCCTTGAGAGCTGCTTGGAAGCCTGATGGTGTGTGAAGTTAGTGAGCCAAATGGAGTTGTTCTCCCACAAGAACCACTCGGCTGATCCTTCTTCAATATGCCCTTCACCAACATGCAGTGTTTCCTTGATTGAATTAGCTCTCACACCAATATTTGCGTCTAGAGCCTTTGCATTGAGGGCTATCTGAAAACGGCTGTGGCGCTGAAGTTGCCTGTGAATGTGGAGTTGGTGGCATGTGAAACCCGCATGTGGAGCATTCGTTTCTGTGGGATGCTCTACCAGGTTCATTCCCAGATAATGTACTCAAAGGGCACTAAGCATAGAGTGTGAAAACTGAGTTTCCTTGAGAGCTGCTTGGAAGCCTGATGGTGTGTGAAGTTAGTGAGCCAAATGGAGTTGTTCTCCCACAAGAACCACTCGGCTGATCCTTCTTCAATATGCCCTTCACCAACATGCAGTGTTTCCTTGATTGAATTAGCTCTCACAACAATATTTGCGTCTAGAGCCTTTGCATTGAGGGCTATCTGAAAACGACTGTGGCGCTGAAGTTGCCTGTGAATGTGGAGTTGGTGGCATGTGAAACCCGCATGTGGAGCATTCGTTTGTGTGGGATGCTCTACCAGGTTCATTCCTAGATAATGCACTCAAAGGGCACTAAGCATAGAGTGTGAAAACTGAGTTTCCTTGAGAGCTGCTTGGAAGTCTGATGGTGTGTGAAGTTAGTGAGCCAAATGGAGTTGTTCTCCCACAAGAACCACTCGGCTGATCCTTCTTCAATATGCCCTTCACCAACATGCAGTGTTTCCTTGATTGAATTAGCTCTCACACCAATATTTGCGTCTAGAGCCTTTGCATTGAGGGCTGTCTGAAAACGGCTGTGGCGCTGAAGTTGCCTGTGAATGTGGAGTTGGTGGCTTGTGAAACCCGCATGTGGAGCATTCGTAAGTGTGGGATGCTCTCCAAGATTCATTTAAGTCCTAGGCATACAAAGGGCACTAAGCATAGAGTGTGAAAACTGAGTTTCCTTGAGAGCTGCTTGGAAGCCTGATGGTGTGTGAAGTTAGTGAGCCAAATGGAGTTGTTCTCCCACAAGAACCACTCGGCTGATCCTTCTTCAATATGCCCTTCACCAACATGCAGTGTTTCCTTGATTGAATTAGCTCTCACACCAATATTTGCGTCTAGAGCCTTTGCATTGAGGGCTATCTGAAAACGGCTGTGGCGCTGGAGTTGCCTGAGAATGTGGAGTTGGTGGCATGTGAAACCCGCATGTGGAGCATTCGTTTCTGTGGGATGCTCTACCAGGTTCATTCCCAGATTATGCACTCAAAGGGCACTAAGCATAGAGTGTGAAAACTGAGTTTCCTTGAGAGCTGCTTGGAAGCCTGATGGTGTGTGAAGTTAGTGAGCCAAATGGAGTTGTTCTCCCACAAGAACCACTCGGCTGATCCTTCTTCAATATGCCCTTCACCACATGCAGTGTTTCCTTGATTGAATTAGCTCTCACACCAATATTTGCGTCTAGAGCCTTTGCATTGAGGGCTATATGAAAACGGCTGTGGCGCTGAAGTTGCCTGAGAATGTGGAGTTGGTGGCATGTGAAACCCGCATGTGGAGCATTCGTTTGTGTGGGATGCTCTACCAGGTTCATTCCCAGATAATGCACTCAAAGGGCACTAAGCATAGAGTGTGAAAACTGAGTTTCCTTGAGAGCTGCTTGGAAGCCTGATGGTGTGTGAAGTTAGTGAGCCAAATGGAGTTGTTCTCCCACAAGAACCACTCGGCTGATCCTTCTTCAATATGCCCTTCACCAACATGCAGTGTTTCCTTGATTGAATTAGCTCCCACACCAATATTTGCGTCTAGAGCCTTTGCATTGAGGGCTATCTGAAAACGGCTGTGGCGCTGAAGTTGCCTGTGAATGTGGAGTTGGTGGCATGTGAAACCCGCATGTGGAGCATTCGTTTATGTGGGATGCTGACCAAGCTTCATTTCAGTCCTAGGCACTCAAAGGGCACTAAGCATAGAGTGTGAAAACTGAGTTTCCTTGAGAGCTGCTTGGAAGCCTGATGGTGTGTGAAGTTAGTGAGCAAAATGGAGTTGTTCTCCCACAAGAACCACTCGGCTGATCCTTCTTCAATATGCCCTTCACCAACATGCAGTGTTTCCTTGATTGAATTAGCTCCCACACCAATATTTGCGTCTAGAGCCTTTGCATTGAGGGCTATCTGAAAACGGCTGTGGCGCTGAAGTTGCCTGTGAATGTGGAGTTGGTGGCATGTGAAACCCGCATGTGGAGCATTCGTTTGTGTGGGATGCTCTACCATGTTCATTCCTAGATACTCTACTCAAAGGGCACTAAGCATAGAGTGTGAAAACTGAGTTTCCTTGAGAGCTGCTTGGAAGCCTGACGGTGAGTGAAGTTAGTGAGCCAAATGGAGTTGTTCTCCCACAAGAACCACTCGGCTGATCCTTCTTCAATATGCCCTTCACCAACATGCAGTGTTTCCTTGATTGAATTAGCTCTCACACCAATTTTTGCGTCTAGAGCCTTTGCATTGAGGGCTATCTGAAAACGGCTGTGCGCTGAAGTTGCCTGTGAATGTGGAGTTGGTGGCATGTGAAACCCGCATGTGGAGCATTCGTTTGTGTGGGATGCTGACCAAGCTTCATTTCAGTCCTAGGCACACAAAGAGCACTAAGCATAGAGTGTGAAAACTGAGTTTCCTTGAGAGCTGCTTGGAAGCCTGATGGTGTGTGAAGTTAGTGAGCCAAATGGAGTTGTTCTCCCACAAGAACCACTCGGCTGATCCTTCTTCAATATGCCCTTCACCAACATGCAGTGTTTCCTTGATTGAATTATCTCTCACACCAATATTTGCGTCTAGAGCCTTTGCATTGAGGGCTATCTGAAAACGGCTGTGGCGCTGAAGTTGCCTGAGAATGTGGAGTTGGTGGCATGTGAAACCCGCATGTGGAGCATTCGTTTGTGTGGGATGCTCTACCAGGTTCATTTCAGTCCTAGGCACTCAAAGGGCACTAAGCATAGAGTGTGAAAACTGAGTTTCCTTGAGAGCTGCTTGGAAGCCTGATGGTGTGTGAAGTTAGTGAGCCAAATGGAGTTGTTCTCCCACAAGAACCACTCGGCTGATCCTTCTTCAATATGCCCTTCACCAACATGCAGTGTTTCCTTGATTGAATTAGCTCTCACACAAATATTTGCGTCTAGAGCCTTTGCATTGAGGGCTATCCCAAAATGGCTGTGGCGCTGAAGTTGCCTGAGAATGTGGAGTTGGTGGCATGTGAAACCCGCATGTGGAGCATTCGTTTGTGTGGGATGCTCTCCAAGCTTCTTTTCAGTCCTAGGCATACAAAGGGCACTAAGCATAGAGTGTGAAAACTGAGTTTCCTTGAGAGCTGCTTGGAAGCCTGATGGTGTGTGAAGTTAGTGAGCCAAATAGAGTTGTTCTCCCACAAGAACCACTCGGCTGATCCTTCTTCAATATGCCCTTCACCAACATGCAGTGTTTCCTTGATTGAATTAGCTCTCACACCAATATTTGCGTCTAGAGCCTTTGCATTGAGGGCTATCTGAAAACGGCTGTGGCGCTGAAGTTGCCTGAGAATGTGGAGTTGGTGGCATGTGAAACCCGCAAGTGGAGCATTCGTTTGTGTGGGATGCTGAGCAAGCTTCATTTCAGTCCTAGGCACTCAAAGGGCACTAAGCATAGAGTGTGAAAACTGAGTTTCCTTGAGAGCTGCTTGAAAGCCTGATGGTGTGTGAAGTTAGTGAGCCAAATGGAGTTGTTCTCCCACAAGAACCACTCAGCCGATCCTTCTTCAATATGCCCTTCACCAACATGCAGTGTTTCCTTGATTGAATTAGCTCTCACACCAATTTTTGCGTCTAGAGCCTTTGCATTGAGGGCTATCTGAAAACGGCTGTGGCGCTGAAGTTGCCTGTGAATGTGGAGTTGGTGGCATGTGAAACCCGCATGTGGAGCATTCGTTTGTGTGGGATGCTGACCAAGCTTCATTTCAGTCCTAGGCACACAAAGAGCACTAAGCATAGAGTGTGAAAACTGAGTTTCCTTGAGAGCTGCTTGGAAGCCTGATGGTGTGTGAAGTTAGTGAGCCAAATGGAGTTGTTCTCCCACAAGAACCACTCGGCTGATCCTTCTTCAATATGCCCTTCAACAACATGCAGTGTTTCCTTGATTGAATTAGCTCTCACACCAATATTTGCGTCTAGAGCCTTTGCATTGAGGGCTATCTGAAAACGGCTGTGGCACTGAAGTTGCCTGAGAATGTGGAGTTGGTGGCATGTGAAACCCGCATGTGGAGCATTCGTTTGTGTGGGATGCTCTACCAGGTTCATTTCAGTCCTAGGCACTCAAAGGGCACTAAGCATAGAGTGTGAAAACTGAGTTTCCTTGAGAGCTGCTTGGAAGCCTGATGGTGTATGAAGTTAGTGAGCCAAATGGAGTTGTTCTCCCACAAGAACCACTCGGCTGATCCTTCTTCAATATGCCCTTCAACAACATGCAGTGTTTCCTTGATTGAATTAGCTCTCACACCAATATTTGCGTCTAGAGCCTTTGCATTGATGGCTATCTCAAAACGGCTGTACCGCTGAAGTTGCCTGAGAATGTGGAGTTGGTGGCATGTGAAACCCGCATGTGGAGCATTCGTTTGTGTGCGATGCTCTCCAAGCTTCTTTTCAGTCCTAGGCATACAAAGGGCACTAAGCATAGAGTGTGAAAACTGAGTTTCCTTGAGAGCTGCTTGGAAGCCTGATGGTGTGTGAAGTTAGTGAGCCAAATGGAGTTGTTCTCCCACAAGAACCACTCGGCTGATCCTTCTTCAATATGCCCTTCACCAACATGCAGTGTTTCCTTGATTGAATTAGCTCTCACACCAATATTTGCGTCTAGAGCCTTTGCATTGAGGGCTATCTGAAAACGGCTGTGGCGCTGAAGTTGCCTGAGAATGTGGAGTTGGTGGCATGTGAAACCCGCATGTGGAGCATTCGTTTGTGTGGGATGCTGAGCAAGCTTCATTTCAGTCCTAGGCACACAAAGAGCACTGAGCATAGAGTGTGACAACTGAGTTTCCTTGAGAGCTGCTTGAAAGCCTGATGGTGTGTGAAGTTAGTGAGCCAAATGGAGTTGTTCTCCCACAAGAACCACTCAGCCGATCCTTCTTCAATATGCCCTTCACCAACATGCAGTGTTTCCTTGATTGAATTAGCTCTCACACCAATTTTTGCGTCTAGAGCCTTTGCATTGAGGGCTATCTGAAAACGGCTGTGGCGCTGAAGTTGCCTGTGAATGTGGAGTTGGTGGCATGTGAAACCCGCATGTGGAGCATTCGTTTGTGTGGGATGCTGACCAAGCTTCATTTCAGTCCTAGGCACACAAAGAGCACTAAGCATAGAGTGTGAAAACTGAGTTTCCTTGAGAGCTGCTTGGAAGCCTGATGGTGTGTGAAGTTAGTGAGCCAAATGGAGTTGTTCTCCCACAAGAACCACTCGGCTGATCCTTCTTCAATATGCCCTTCAACAACATGCAGTGTTTCCTTGATTGAATTAGCTCTCACACCAATATTTGCGTCTAGAGCCTTTGCATTGAGGGCTATCTGAAAACGGCTGTGGCGCTGAAGTTGCCTGAGAATGTGGAGTTGGTGGCATGTGAAACCCGCATGTGGAGCATTCGTTTGTGTGGGATGCTCTACCAGGTTCATTTCAGTCCTAGGCACTCAAAGGGCACTAAGCATAGAGTGTGAAAAATGAGTTTCCTTGAGAGCTGCTTGGAAGCCTGATGGTGTGTGAAGTTAGTGAGCCAAATGGAGTTGTTCTCCCACAAGAACCACTCGGCTGATCCTTCTTCAATATGCCCTTCAACAACATGCAGTGTTTCCTTGATTGAATTAGCTCTCACACCAATATTTGCGTCTAGAGCCTTTGCATTGATGGCTATCTCAAAACGGCTGTGGCGCTGAAGTTGCCTGAGAATGTGGAGTTGGTGGCATGTGAAACCCGCATGTGGAGCATTCGTTTGTGTGGGATGCTCTCCAAGCTTCTTTTCAGTCCTAGGCATACTAAGGGCACTAAGCATAGAGTGTGAAAACTGAGTTTCCTTGAGAGCTGCTTGGAAGCCTGATGGTGTGTGAAGTTAGTGAGCCAAATGGAGTTGTTCTCCCACAAGAACCACTCGGCTGATCCTTCTTCAATATGCCCTTCACCAACATGCAGTGTTTCCTTGATTGAATTAGCTCTCACACCAATATTTGCGTCTAGAGCCTTTGCATTGAGGGCTATGTGAAAACGGCTGTGGCGCTGAAGTTGCCTGAGAATGTGGAGTTGGTGGCATGTGAAACCCGCATGTGGAGCATTCGTTTGTGTGGGATGCTCTACCAGGTTCATTCCTAGATAATGTACTCAAAGGGCACTAAGCATAGAGTGTGACAACTGAGTTTCCTTGAGAGCTGCTTGGAAGCCTGATGGTGTGTGAAGTTAGTGATCCAAATGGAGTTGTTCTCCCACAAGAACCACTCGGCTGATCCTTCTTCAATATGCCCTTCACCAACATGCAGTGTTTCCTTGATTGAATTAGCTCTCACACCAATATTTGCGTCTAGAGCCTTTGCATTGAGGGCTATCTGAAAACGGCTGTGGCGCTGAAGTTGCCTGTGAATGTGCAGTTGGTGGCATGTGAAACCCGCATGTGGAGCATTCGTTTGTGTGGGATGCTCTCCAAGCTTCTTTTCAGTCCTAGGCATACAAAGGGCACTAAGCATAGAGTGTGAAAACTGAGTTTCCTTGAGAGCTGCTTGGAAGCCTGATGGTGTGTGAAGTTAGTGAGCCAAATGGAGTTGTTCTCCCACAAGAACCACTCGGCTGATCCTTTTTCAATATGCCCTTCACCAACATGCAGTGTTTCCTTGATTGAATTAGCTCTCACACCAATATTTGCGTCTAGAGCCTTTGCATTGAGGGCTATCTGAAAACGGCTGTGGCGCTGAAGTTGCCTGTCAATGTGGAGTTGGTGGCATGTGAAACCCGCATGTGGAGCATTCGTTTGTGTGGGAGGCTCTACCAGGTTCATTCCTAGATAATGCACTCAAAGGGCACTAAGCATAGAGTGTGAAAACTGAGTTTCCTTGAGAGCTGCTTGGAAGCCTGATGGTGTGTGAAGTTAGTGAGCCAAATGGAGTTGTTCTCCACAAGAACCACTCGGCTGATCCTTCTTCAATATGCCCTTCACCAACATGCAGTGTTTCCTTGATTGAATTAGCTCCCACACCAATATTTGCGTCTAGAGCCTTTGCATTGAGGGCTATCTGAAAACGGCTGTGGCGCTGAAGTTGCCTGTGAATGTGGAGTTGGTGGCATGTGAAACCCGCAAGTGGAGAATTCGTAAGTGTGGGATGCTCTACCATGTTCATTCCTAGATAATCCACTCAAAGGACACTAAGCATAGAGTGTGAAAACTGAGTTTCCTTGAGAGCTGCTTGGAAGCCTGATGGTGTGTGTTTGAAGTTAGTGAGCCAAATGGAGTTCTTCTCCCACAAGAACCACTCGGCTGATCCTTCTTCAATATGCCCTTCACCAACATGCAGTGTTTCCTTGATTGAATTAGCTTTCACACCAATTTTTGCGTCTAGAGCCTTTGCATTGAGGGCTATCTGAAAACGGCTGTGGCGCTGAAGTTGCCTGTGAATGTGGAGTTGGTGGCATGTGAAACCCGCATGTGGAGCATTCGTTTGTGTGGGATGCTGACCAAGCTTCATTTCAGTCCTAGGCACACAAAGAGCACTAAGCATAGAGTGTGAAAACTGAGTTTCCTTGAGAGCTGCTTGGAATCCTGATGGTGTGTGAAGTTAGTGAGCCAAATGGAGTTGTTCTCCCACAAGAATCACTCGGCTGATCCTTCTTCAATATGCCCTTCACCAACATGCAGTGTTTCCTTGATTGAATTAGCTCTCACACCAATATTTGCGTCTAGAGCCTTTGCATTGAGGGCTATCTGAAAACGGCTGTGGCGCTGAAGTTGCCTGTCAATGTGGAGTTGGTGGCATGTGAAACCCGCATGTGGAGCATTCGTTTGTGTGGGAGGCTCTACCAGGTTCATTCCTAGATAATGCACTCAAAGGGCACTAAGCATAGAGTGTGAAAACTGAGTTTCCTTGAGAGCTGCTTGGAAGCCTGATGGTGTGTGAAGTTAGTGAGCCAAATGGAGTTGTTCTCCCACAAGAACCACTCGGCTGATCCTTCTTCAATATGCCCTTCACCAACATGCAGTGTTTCCTTGATTGAATTAGCTCTCACACCAATATTTGCGTCTAGAGCCTTTGCATTGAGGGCTATCTGAAAACGGCTGTGGCGCTGAAGTTGCCTGTGAATGTGGAGTTGGTGGCATGTGAAACCCGCAAGTAGAGAATTCGTAAGTGTGGGATGCTCTACCATGTTCATTCCTAGATAATCCACTCAAAGGACACTAAGCATAGAGTGTGAAAACTGAGTTTCCTTGAGAGCTGCTTGGAAGCCTGATGGTGTGTGAAGTTAGTGAGCCAAATGGAGTTCTTCTCCCACAAGAACCACTCGGCTGATCCTTCTTCAATATGCCCTTCACCAACATGCAGTGTTTCCTTGATTGAATTAGCTTTCACACCAATTTTTGCGTCTAGAGCCTTTGCATTGAGGGCTATCTGAAAACGGCTGTGGCGCTGAAGTTGCCTGTGAATGTGGAGTTGGTGGCATGTGAAACCCGCATGTGGAGCATTCGTTTGTGTGGGATGCTGACCAAGCTTCATTTCAGTCCTAGGCACACAAAGAACACTAAGCATAGAGTGTGAAAACTGAGTTTCCTTGAGAGCTGCTTGGAATCCTGATGGTTGTGTGAAGTTAGTGAGCCAAATGGAGTTGTTCTCCCACAAGAATCACTCGGCTGATCCTTCTTCAATATGCCCTTCACCAACATGCAGTGTTTCCTTGATTGAATTAGCTCTCACACCAATATTTGCGTCTAGAGACTTTGCATTGAGGGCTATCTGAAAACGACTGTGGCGCTGAAGTTGCCTGTGAATGTGGAGTTGGTGGCATGTGAAACCCGCATGTGGAGCATTTGTTTGTGTGGGATGCTCTACCAGGTTCATTCCTAGATAATGCACTCAAAGGGCACTAAGCATAGAGTGTGAAAACTGAGTTTCCTTGAGAGCTGCTTGGAAGCCTGATGGTGTGTGAAGTTAGTGAGCCAAATGGCGTTGTTCTCCCACAAGAACCACTCGGCTGATCCTTCTTCAATATGCCCTTCACCAACATGCAGTGTTTCCTTGATTGAATTAGCTCTCACACCAATATTTGCGTCTAGAGCCTTTGCATGGAGGGCTATCTGAAAACGGCTGTGGCGCTGAAGTTGCCAGAGAATGTGGAGTTGGTGGCATGTAAAACCCGCATGTGGAGCATTCGTTTGTGTGGGATGCTGACCAAGCTTCATTTCAGTCCTAGGCACACAAAGAGCACTAAGCATAGAGTGTGAAAACTGAGTTTCCTTGAGAGCTGCTTGGAAGCCTGATGGTGTGTGAAGTTAGTGAGCCAAATGGAGTTGTTCTCCCACAAGAACCACTCGGCTGATCCTTCTTCAATATGCCCTTCACCAACATGCAGTGTTTCCTTGATTGAATTAGCTCTCACACCAATATTTGCGTCTAGAGCCTTTGCATTGAGGGCTATCTGAAAACGGCTGTGGCGCTGAAGTTGCCTGTGAATGTGGAGTTGGTGGCATGTGAAACCCGCATGTGGAGCATTCGATTGTGTGGGATGCTCTACCAGGTTCATTTCAGTCCTAGCCAAAGAAAGGGCACTAAGCATAGAGTGTGAAAACTGAGTTTCCTTGAGAGCTGCTTGGAAGCCTGATGGTGTGTGAAGTTAGTGAGCCAAATGGAGTTGTTCTCCCACAAGAACCACTCGGCTGATCCTTCTTCAATATGCCCTTCACCAACATGCAGTGTTTCCTTGATTGAATTAGCTCTCACACCAATATTTGCGTCTAGAGCCTTTGCATTGAGGGCTAGCTGAAAACGACTGTGGCGCTGAAGTTGCCTGTGAATGTGGAGTTGGTGGCATGTGAAACCCGCATGTGGAGCATTCGTTTGTGTGGGATGCTCTACCATGTTCATTCCTAGATAATGTACTCAAAGGGCACTAAGCATAGAGTGTGAAAACTGAGTTTCCTTGAGAGCTGCTTGGAAGCCTGATGGTGTGTGAAGTTAGTGAGCCAAATGGAGTTGTTCTCCCACTACAAGAACCACTCGGCTGATCCTTCTTCAATTTGCCCTTCACCAACATGCAGTGTTTCCTTAATTGAATTAGCTCTCACACCAATTTTTGCGTCTAGAGCCTTTGCATTGAGGGCTATCTGAAAACGGCTGTGGCGCTGAAGTTGCCTGTGAATGTGGAGTTGGTGGCATGTGAAACCCGCATGTGGAGCATTCGTTTGTGTGGAATGCTGACCAAGCTTCATTTCCGTCCTAGGCACACAAAGAGCACTAAGCATAGAGTGTGAAAACTGAGTTCCTTGAGAGCTGCTTGGAAGCCTGATGGTGTGTGAAGTTAGTGAGCCAAATGGAGTTGTTCAACCACTCGGCTGATCCTTCTTCAATATGCCCTTCACCAACATGCAGTGTTTCCTTGATTGAATTAGCTCTCACACCAATATTTGCGTCTAGAGCCTTTGCATTGAGGGCTATCTGAAAACGACTGTGGCGCTGGAGTTGCCTGAGAATGTGGAGTTGGTGGCATGTGAAACCCGCATGTAGAGCATTCGTTTGTGTGGGATGCTCTACCAGGTTCATTCCCAGATAATGCACTCAAAGGGCACTAAGCATAGAGTGTGAAAAATGAGTTTCCTTGAGAGCTGCTTGGAAGCCTGATGGTGTGTGAAGTTAGCGATCCAAATGGAGTTGTTCTCCCACAAGAACCACTCGGCTGATCCTTCTTCAATATGCCCTTCACCAACATGCAGTGTTTCCTTGATTGAATTAGCTCTTCTTCACACCAATATTTGCGTCTAGAGCCTTTGCATTGAGGGCTATCTGAAAACGACTGTGGCGCTGGAGTTGCCTGAGAATGTGGAGTTGGTGGCATGTGAAACCCGCATGTGGAGCATTCGTTTGTGTGGGATGCTCTACCAGGTTCATTCCCAGATAATGCACTCAAAGGGCACTAAGCGTAGAGTGTGAAAACTGAGTTTCCTTGAGAGCTGCTTGGAAGCCTGATGGTGTGTGAAGTTAGTGAGCCAAATGGAGTTGTTCTCCCACAAGAACCCACTCGGCTGATCCTTCTTCAATATGCCCTTCACCAACATGCAGTGGTTTCCTTGATTGAATTAGCTCTCACACCAATATTTGCGTCTAGAGCGTTTGCATTGAGGGCTATCTGAAAATGGCTGTGGCGCTGAAGTTGCCTGTGAATGTGGAGTTGGTGGCATGTGAAACCCGCATGTGGAGCATTCGTTTCTGTGGGATGCTCTCCAAGCTTCATTTCAGTCCTAGGCACTCAAAGGGCACTAAGCATAGAGTGTGAAAACTGAGTTTCCTTGAGAGCTGCTTGGAAGCCTGATGGTGTGTGAAGTTAGTGAGCCAAATGGAGTTGTTCTCCCACAAGAACCACTCGGCTGATCCTTTTTCAATATGCCCTTCACCAACATGCAGTGTTTCCTTGATTGAATTAGCTCTCACACCAATATTTGCGTCTAGAGCCTTTGCATTGAGGGCTATCTGAAAACGGCTGTGGCGCTGAAGTTGCCTGTGAATGTGGAGTTGGTGGCATGTGAAACCCGCATGTGGAGCATTCGTTTATGTGGGATGCTGACCAAAATTCATTTCAGTCTAGGCACTCAAAGGGCACTAAGCATAGTTGTGAAAACTGAGTTTCCTTGAGAGCTGCTTGGAAGCCTGATGGTGTGTGAAGTTAGTGAGCCAAATGGAGTTGTTCTCCCACAAGAACCACTCGGCTGATCCTTCTTCAATATGCCCTTCACAACATGCAGTGTTTCCTTGATTGAATTAGCTCCAACACCAATATTTGCGTCTAGAGCCTTTGCATTGAGGGCTATCTGAAAATGGCTGTGGCGCTGAAGTTGCCTGTGAATGTGGAGTTGGTGGCATGTGAAACCCGCATGTGGAGCATTCGTTTGTGTGGGATGCTGACCAAGCTTCATTTCCGTCCTAGGCACACAAAGAGCACTAAGCATAGAGTGTGAAAACTGAGTTTCCTTGAGAGCTGCTTGGAAGCCTGATGGTGTGTGAAGTTAGTGAGCCAAATGGAGTTGTTCTCCCACAAGAACCACTCGGCTGATCCTTCTTCAATATGCCCTTCACCAACATGCAGTGTTTCCTTGATTGAATTAGCTCTCACACCAATATTTGCGTCTAGAGCCTTTGCATTGAGGGCTATCTGAAAACGACTGTGGCGCTGAAGTTGCCTGTGAATGTGGAGTTGGTGGCATGTGAAACCCGCATGTGGAGCATTCGTTTGTGTGAGGATGCTCTACCAGGTTCATTCCTAGATAATGCACTCAAAGGGCACTAAGCATAGAGTGTGAAAACTGAGTTTCCTTGAGAGCTGCTTGGAAGCCTGATGGTGTGTGAAGTTAGTGAGCCAAATGGAGTTGTTCTCCCACAAGAACCACTCGGCTGATCCTTCTTCAATATGCCCTTCACGAACATGCAGTGTTTCCTTGATTGAATTAGCTCTCACACAAATATTTGCGTCTAGAGCCTTTGCACTGAGGGCTATCTGAAAACGGCTGTGGCGCTGAAGTTGCCTGTGAATGTGGAGTTGGTGGCATGTGAAACCCGCAAGTGGAGCATTCGTAAGTGTGGGATGCTCTACCATGTTCATTCCTATTTACTCCACTCAAAGTGCACTAAGCATAGAGTGTAAAAACTGAGTTTCCTTGAGAGCTGCTTGGAAGCCTGATGGTGTGTGAAGTTAGTGAGCCAAATGGAGTTGTTCTCCCACAAGAACCACTCGGCTGATCCTTCTTCAATATGCCCTTCAACAACATGCAGTGTTTCCTTGATTGAATTAGCTCTCACACCAATATTTGCGTCTAGAGCCTTTGCATTGAGGGCTATCTGAAAACGGCTGTGGCGCTGAAGTTGCCTGTCAATGTGGAGTTGGTGGCATGTGAAACCCGCATGTGGAGCATTCGTTTGTGTGGGAGGCTCTACCAGGTTCATTCCTAGATAATGCACTCAAAGGGCACTAAGCCTAGAGTGTGAAAACTGAGTTTCCTTGAGAGCTGCTTGAAGCCTGATGGTGTGTGAAGTTAGTGAGCCAAATGGAGTTGTTGTCCCACAAGAACCACTCGGCTGATCCTTCTTCAATATGCCCTTCACCAACATGCAGTGTTTCCTTGATTGAATTAGCTCTCACACCAATATTTGCGTCTAGAGACTTTGCATTGAGGGCTATCTGAAAACAGCTGTGGCGCTGAAGTTGCCTGTGAATGTGGAGTTGGTGGCATGTGAAACCCGCATGTGGAGCATTCGTTTGTGTGGGATGCTGACCAAGCTTCATTTCAGTCCTAGGCACACAAAGGGCACTAAGCATAGAGTGTGACAACTGAGTTTCCTTGAGAGCTGCTTGGAAGCCTGATGGTGTGTGAAGTTAGTGAGCCAAATGGAGTTGTTCTCCCACAAGAACCACTCGGCTGATCCTTCTTCAATATGCCCTTCACCAACATGCAGTGTTTCCTTGATTGAATTAGCTCTCACACCAATATTTGCGTCTAGAGCCTTTGCATTGAGGGCTACCTGAAAACGGCTGTGGCGCTGAAGTTGCCTGAGAATGTGGAGTTGGTGGCATGTGAAACCCGCAAGTGGAGCATTCGTTTGTGTGGGATGCTCTACCAGGTTCATTCCTAGATAATGCACTCAAAGGGCACTAAGCATAGAGTGTGAAAACTGAGTTTGCTTGAGAGCTGCTTGGAAGCCTGATGGTGTGTGAAGTTAGTGAGCCAAAGAACCCTTTGGAAGCCTGATGGTGTGTGAAGTTAGTGAGCCAAATGGAGTTGTTCTCCCACAAGAACCACTCGGCTGATCCTTCTTCAATATGCCCTTCACCAACATGCAGTGTTTCCTTGATTGAATTAGCTCTCACACCAATATTTGCGTCTAGAGCCTTTGCATTGAGGGCTACCTGAAAACGCTGTGGCGCTGAAGTTGCCTGAGAATGTGGAGTTGGTGGCATGTGAAACCCGCAAGTGGAGCATTCGTTTGTGTGGGATGCTCTACCAGGTTCATTCCTAGATAATGCACTCAAAGGGCACTAAGCATAGAGTGTGAAAACTGAGTTTGCTTGAGAGCTGCTTGGAAGCCTGATGGTGTGTGAAGTTAGTGAGCCAAAGAACCCTTTGGAAGCCTGATGGTGTGTGAAGTTAGTGAGCCAAATGGAGTTGTTCTCCCACAAGAACCACTCGGCTGATCCTTCTTCAATATGCCCTTCACCAACATGCAGTGTTTCCTTGATTGAATTAGCTCTCACACCAATATTTGCGTCTATAGCCTTTGCATTGAGGGCTATCTGAAAACGGCTGTGGCGCTGGAGTTGCCTGAGAATGTGGAGTTGGTGGCATGTGAAACCCGCATGTGGAGCATTCGTTTGTGTGGGATGCTCTACCAGGTTCATTCCCAGATAATGCCCTCAAAGGGCACTAAGCATAGAGTGTGAAAACTGAGTTTCCTTGAGAGCTGCTTGGAAGCCTGATGGTGTGTGAAGTTAGTGAGCCAAATGGAGTTGTTCTCCCACAAGAACCACTCGGCTGATCCTTCTTCAATATGCCCTTCACCAACATGCAGTGTTTCCTTGATTGAGTTAGCTCTCACACCAATATTTGCGTCTAGAGCCTTTGCATTGAGGGCTATCTGAAAATGGCTGTGGCGCTGGAGTTGCCTGAGAATGTGGAGTTGGTGGCATGTGAAACCCGCATGTGGAGCATTCGTTTGTGTGGGATGCTCTACCAGGTTCATTCCCAGATAATGCACTCAAAGGGCACTAAGCATAGAGTGTGAAAACTGAGTTTCCTTGAGAGCTGCTTGGAAGCCTGATGGTGTGTGAAGTTAGTGAGCCAAATGGAGTTGTTCTCCCACAAGAACCACTCGGCTGATCCTTCTTCAATATGCCCTTCACCAACATGCAGTGTTTCCTTGATTGAATTAGCTCTCACCATAGTATTTGCGTCTAGAGCCTTTGCATTGAGGGCTATCTGAAAACGGCTGTGGCGCTGAAGTTGCCTGTGAATGTGGAGTTGGTGGCATGAGAAACCCGCATGTGGACCATTCGTTTGTGTGGGATGCTCTACCAGGTTCATTCCCAGATAATGCACTCAAAGGGCACTAAGCATAGAGTGTGAAAACTGAGTTTGCTTGAGAGCTGCTTGGAAGCCTGATGGTGTGTGAAGTTAGTGAGCCAAAGAACCCTTTGGAAGCCTGATGGTGTGTGAAGTTAGTGAGCCAAATGGAGTTGTTCTCCCACAAGAACCACTCGTCTGATCATTCTTCAATATGCCCTTCACCAACATGCAGTGTTTCCTTGATTGAATTAGCTCTCACACCAATATTTGCGTCTAGAGACTTTGCCTTGAAGGCTATCTGAAAACAGCTGTGGCGCTGAAGTTGCCTCTGAATGTGGAGTTGGTGACATGTGAAACCCGCATGTGGAGCATTCGTTTGTGTGGGATGCTGACCAAGCTTCATTTCAGTCCTAGGCACACAAAGAGCACTAAGCATAGAGTGTGAAAACTGAGTTTCCTTGAGAGCTGCTTGGAAGCCTGATGGTGTGTGAAGTTAGTGAGCCAAATGGAGTTGTTCTCCCACAAGAACCACTCGGCTGATCCTTCTTCAATATGCCCTTCACCAACATGCAGTGTTTCCTTGATTGAATTAGCTCTCACACCAATATTTGCGTCTAGAGCCTTTGCATTGAGGGCTATCTGAAAACGGCTGTGGCGCTGGAGTTGCCTGAGAATGTGGAGTTGGTGGCATGTGAAACCCGCATGTGGAGCATTCGTTTGTGTGGGATGCTCTACCAGGTTCATTCCTAGATAATGCCCTCAAAGGGCACTAAGCATAGAGTGTGAAAACTGAGTTTCCTTGAGAGCTGCTTGGAAGCCTGATGGTGTGTGAAGTTAGTGAGCCAAATGGAGTTGTTCTCCCACAAGAACCACTCGGCTGATCCTTCTTCAATATGCCCTTCACCAACATGCAGTGTTTCCTTGATTGAATTAGCTCTCACACCAATATTTGCGTCTAGAGCCTTTGCATTGAGGGCTATCTGAAAACGGCTGTGGCGCTGAAGTTGCCTGTGAATGTGGAGTTGGTGGCATGTGAAACCCGCAAGAGGAGCATTCGTTTATGTGGGACGCTGACCAAGCTTCTTTTCAGTCCTAGGCACTCAAAGGGCACTAAGCTAGAGTGTGAAAACTGAGTTTCCTTGAGAGCTGTTTGGAAGCCTGATGGTGTGTGATGTTAGTGAGCCAAATGGAGTTGTTCTCCCACAAGAACCACTCGGCTGATCCTTCTTCAATATGCCCTTCACCAACATGCAGTGTTTCCTTGATTGAATTAGCTCTCACACCAATATTTGCGTCTAGAGCCTTTGCATTGAGGGCTATCTGAAAACGGCTGTGGCGCTGAAGTTGCCTGTGAATGTGGAGTTGGTGGCATGTGAAACCCGCATGTGGAGCATTCGTTTGTGTGGGATGCTCTACCAGGTTCATTCCTAGATAATGCACACAAAGGGCACTAAGCATAGAGTGTGAAAACTGAGTTTCCTTGAGAGCTGCTTGGAAGCCTGATGGTGTGTGAAGTTAGTGAGCCAAATGCAGTTGTTTCTCCCACAAGAACCACTCGGCTGGTCATTATTCAATATGCCCTTCACCAACATGCAGTGTTTCCTTGATTGAATTAGCTCTCACACCAATATTTGCGTCTAGAGACTTTGCATTGAAGGCTATCTGAAAACAGCTGTGGCGCTGAAGTTGCCTCTGAATGTGGAGTTGGTGACATGTGAAACCCGCATGTGGAGCATTCGTTTGTGTGGGATGCTGACCAAGCTTCATTTCAGTCCTAGGCACACAAAGAGCACTAAGCATAGAGTGTGAAAACTGAGTTTCCTTGAGAGCTGCTTGGAAGCCTGATGGTGCTGTGAAGTTAGTGAGCCAAATGGAGTTGTTCTCCCACAAGAACCACTCGGCTGATCCTTCTTCAATATGCCCTTCACCAACATGCAGTGTTTCCTTGATTGAATTAGCTCTCACACCAATATTTGCGTCTAGAGCCTTTGCATTGAGGGCTATCTGAAAACGGCTGTGGCGCTGGAGTTGCCTGAGAATGTGGAGTTGGTGGCATGTGAAACCCGCATGTGGAGCATTCGTTTGTGTGGGATGCTCTACCAGGTTCATTCCCAGATAATGCACTCAAAGGGCACTAAGCATAGAGTGTGAAAACTGAGTTTCCTTGAGAGCTGCTTGGAAGCCTGATGGTGTGTGAAGTTAGTGAGCCAAATGGAGTTGTTCTCCCACAAGAACCACTCGGCTGATCCTTCTTCAATATGCCCTTCACCAACATGCAGTGTTTCCTTGATTGAATTAGCTCTCACCATAGTATTTGCGTCTAGAGCCTTTGCATTGAGGGCTATCTGAAAACGGCTGTGGCGCTGAAGTTGCCTGTGAATGTGGAGTTGGTGGCATGTGAAACCCGCATGTGGAGCATTCGTTTGTGTGGGATGCTGACCAAGCTTCATTTCAGTCCTAGGCACACAAAGGGCACTAAGCATAGAGTGTGACAACTGAGTTTCCTTGAGAGCTGCTTGGAAGCCTGATGGTGTGTGAAGTTAGTGAGCCAAATGGAGTTGTTCTCCCACAAGAACCACTCGGCTGATCCTTCTTCAATATGCCCTTCACCAACATGCAGTGTTTCCTTGATTGAATTAGCTCTCACACCAATATTTGCGTCTAGAGCCTTTGCATTGAGGGCTACCTGAAAACGGCTGTGGCGCTGAAGTTGCCTGAGAATGTGGAGTTGTGGCATGTGAAACCCGCAAGTGGAGCATTCGTTTGTGTGGGATGCTCTACCAGGTTCATTCCTAGATAATGCACTCAAAGGGCACTAAGCATAGAGTGTGAAAACTGAGTTTGCTTGAGAGCTGCTTGGAAGCCTGATGGTGTGTGAAGTTAGTGAGCCAAAGAACCCTTTGGAAGCCTGATGGTGTGTGAAGTTAGTGAGCCAAATGGAGTTGTTCTCCCACAAGAACCACTCGGCTGATCCTTCTCAATATGCCCTTCACCAACATGCAGTGTTTCCTTGATTGAATTAGCTCTCACCACCAATATTTGCGTCTAGAGCCTTTGCATTGAGGGCTACCTGAAAACGGCTGTGGCGCTGAAGTTGCCTGAGAATGTGGAGTTGGTGGCATGTGAAACCCGCAAGTGGAGCATTCGTTTGTGTGGGATGCTCTACCAGGTTCATTCCTAGATAATGCACTCAAAGGGCACTAAGCATAGAGTGTGAAAACTGAGTTTGCTTGAGAGCTGCTTGGAAGCCTGATGGTGTGTGAAGTTAGTGAGCCAAAGAACCCTTTGGAAGCCTGATGGTGTGTGAAGTTAGTGAGCCAAATGGAGTTGTTCTCCCACAAGAACCACTCGGCTGATCCTTCTTCAATATGCCCTTCACCAACATGCAGTGTTTCCTTGATTGAATTAGCTCTCACACCAATATTTGCGTCTAGAGCCTTTGCATTGAGGGCTATCTGAAAACGGCTGTGGCGCTGAAGTTGCCTGAGAATGTGGAGTTGGTGGCATGTGAAACCCGCATGTGGAGCATTCGTTTGTGTGGGATGCTCTACCCAGGTTCATTCCCAGATAATGCCCTCAAAGGGCACTAAGCATAGAGTGTGAAAACTGAGTTCCTTGAGAGCTGCTTGGAAGCCTGATGGTGTGTGAAGTTAGTGAGCCAAATGGAGTTGTTCTCCCACAAGAACCACTCGGCTGATCCTTCTTCAATATGCCCTTCACCAACATGCAGTGTTTCCTTGATTGAGTTAGCTCTCACACCAATATTTGCGTCTAGAGCCTTTGCATTGAGGGCTATCTGAAAATGGCTGTGGCGCTGGAGTTGCCTGAGAATGTGGAGTTGGTGGCATGTGAAACCCGCATGTGGAGCATTCGTTTGTGTGGGATGCTCTACCAGGTTCATTCCCAGATAATGCACTCAAAGGGCACTAAGCATAGAGTGTGAAACTGAGTTTCCTTGAGAGCTGCTTGGAAGCCTGATGGTGTGTGAAGTTAGTGAGCCAAATGGAGTTGTTCTCCCACAAGAACCACTCGGCTGATCCTTCTTCAATATGCCCTTCACCAACATGCAGTGTTTCCTTGATTGAATTAGCTCTCACCATAGTATTTGCGTCTAGAGCCTTTGCATTGAGGGCTATCTGAAAACGGCTGTGGCGCTGAAGTTGCCTGTGAATGTGGAGTTGGTGGCATGAGAAACCCGCATGTGGACCATTCGTTTGTGTGGGATGCTCTACCAGGTTCATTCCCAGATAATGCACTCAAAGGGCACTAAGCATAGAGTGTGAAAACTGAGTTTGCTTGAGAGCTGCTTGGAAGCCTGATGGTGTGTGAAGTTAGTGAGCCAAAGAACCCTTTGAAGCCTGATGGTGTGTGAAGTTAGTGAGCCAAATGGAGTTGTTCTCCCACAAGAACCACTCGTCTGATCATTCTTCAATATGCCCTTCACCAACATGCAGTGTTTCCTTGATTGAATTAGCTCTCACACCAATATTTGCGTCTAGAGACTTTGCCTTGAAGGCTATCTGAAAACAGCTGTGGCGCTGAAGTTGCCTCTGAATGTGGAGTTGGTGACATGTGAAACCCGCATGTGGAGCATTCGTTTGTGTGGGATGCTGACCAAGCTTCATTTCAGTCCTAGGCACACAAAGAGCACTAAGCATAGAGTGTGAAAATTGAGTTTCCTTGAGAGCTGCTTGGAAGCCTGATGGTGTGTGAAGTTAGTGAGCCAAATGGAGTTGTTCTCCCACAAGAACCACTCGGCTGATCCTTCTTCAATATGCCCTTCACCAACATGCAGTGTTTCCTTGATTGAATTAGCTCTCACACCAATATTTGCGTCTAGAGCCTTTGCATTGAGGGCTATCTGAAAACGGCTGTGGCGCTGGAGTTGCCTGAGAATGTGGAGTTGGTGGCATGTGAAACCCGCATGTGGAGCATTCGTTTGTGTGGGATGCTCTACCAGGTTCATTCCTAGATAATGCCCTCAAAGGGCACTAAGCATAGAGTGTGAAAACTGAGTTTCCTTGAGAGCTGCTTGGAAGCCTGATGGTGTGTGAAGTTAGTGAGCCAAATGGAGTTGTTCTCCCACAAGAACCACTCGGCTGATCCTTCTTCAATATGCCCTTCACCAACATGCAGTGTTTCCTTGATTGAATTAGCTCTCACACCAATATTTGCGTCTAGAGCCTTTGCATTGAGGGCTATCTGAAAACGGCTGTGGCGCTGAAGTTGCCTGTGAATGTGGAGTTGGTGGCATGTGAAACCCGCAAGAGGAGCATTCGTTTATGTGGGACGCTGACCAAGCTTCTTTTCAGTCCTAGGCACTCAAAGGGCACTAAGCATAGAGTGTGAAAACTGAGTTTCCTTGAGAGCTGTTTGGAAGCCTGATGGTGTGTGATGTTAGTGAGCCAAATGGAGTTGTTCTCCCACAAGAACCACTCGGCTGATCCTTCTTCAATATGCCCTTCACCAACATGCATTGTTTCCTTGATTGAATTAGCTCTCACACCAATATTTGCGTCTAGAGCCTTTGCATTGAGGGCTATCTGAAAACGGCTGTGGCGCTGAAGTTGCCTGTGAATGTGGAGTTGGTGGCATGTGAAACCCGCATGTGGAGCATTCGTTTGTGTGGGATGCTCTACCAGGTTCATTCCTAGATAATGCACACAAAGGGCACTAAGCATAGAGTGTGAAAACTGAGTTTCCTTGAGAGCTGCTTGGAAGCCTGATGGTGTGTGAAGTTAGTGAGCCAAATGCAGTTGTTCTCCCACAAGAACCACTCGGCTGGTCATTATTCAATATGCCCTTCACCAACATGCAGTGTTTCCTTGATTGAATTAGCTCTCACACCAATATTTGCGTCTAGAGACTTTGCATTGAAGGCTATCTGAAAACAGCTGTGGCGCTGAAGTTGCCTCTGAATGTGGAGTTGGTGACATGTGAAACCCGCATGTGGAGCATTCGTTTGTGTGGGATGCTGACCAAGCTTCATTTCAGTCCTAGGCACACAAAGAGCACTAAGCATAGAGTGTGAAAACTGAGTTTCCTTGAGAGCTGCTTGGAAGCCTGATGGTGTGTGAAGTTAGTGAGCCAAATGGAGTTGTTCTCCCACAAGAACCACTCGGCTGATCCTTCTTCAATATGCCCTTCACCAACATGCAGTGTTTCCTTGATTGAATTAGCTCTCACACCAATATTTGCGTCTAGAGCCTTTGCATTGAGGGCTATCTGAAAACGGCTGTGGCGCTGGAGTTGCCTGAGAATGTGGAGTTGGTGGCATGTGAAACCCGCATGTGGAGCATTCGTTTGTGTGGGATGCTCTACCAGGTTCATTCCCAGATAATGCACTCAAAGGGCACTAAGCATAGAGTGTGAAAACTGAGTTTCCTTGAGAGCTGCTTGGAAGCCTGATGGTGTGTGAAGTTAGTGAGCCAAATGGAGTTGTTCTCCCACAAGAACCACTCGGCTGATCCTTCTTCAATATGCCCTTCACCAACATGCAGTGTTTCCTTGATTGAATTAGCTCTCACCATAGTATTTGCGTCTAGAGCCTTTGCATTGAGGGCTATCTGAAAACGGCTGTGGCGCTGAAGTTGCCTGTGAATGTGGAGTTGGTGGCATGTGAAACCCGCATGTGGACCATTCGTTTGTGTGGGATGCTCTTCCAGGTTCATTCCCAGATAATGCACTCAAAGGGCACTAAGCATAGAGTGTGAAAACTGAGTTTGCTTGAGAGCTGCTTGGAAGCCTAATGGTGTGTGAAGTTAGTGAGCCAAAGAACCCTTTGGAAGCCTGATGGTGTGTGAAGTTAGTGAGCCAAATGGAGTTGTTCTCCCACAAGAACCACTCGTCTGATCATTCTTCAATATGCCCTTCACCAACATGCAGTGTTTCCTTGATTGAATTAGCTCTCACACCAATATTTGCGTCTAGAGACTTTGCCTTGAAGGCTATCTGAAAACAGCTGTGGCGCTGAAGTTGCCTCTGAATGTGGAGTTGGTGACATGTGAAACCCGCATGTGGAGCATTCGTTTGTGTGGGATGCTGACCAAGCTTCATTTCAGTCCTAGGCACACAAAGAGCACTAAGCATAGAGTGTGAAAACTGAGTTTCCTTGAGAGCTGCTTGGAAGCCTGATGGTGTGTGAAGTTAGTGAGCCAAATGGAGTTGTTCTCCCACAAGAACCACTCGGCTGATCCTTCTTCAATATGCCCTTCACCAACATGCAGTGTTTCCTTGATTGAATTAGCTCTCACACCAATATTTGCGTCTAGAGCCTTTGCATTGAGGGCTATCTGAAAACGGCTGTGGCGCTGGAGTTGCCTGAGAATGTGGAGTTGGTGGCATGTGAAACCCGCATGTGGAGCATTCGTTTGTGTGGGATGCTCTACCAGGTTCATTCCCAGATAATGCCCTCAAAGGGCACTAAGCATAGAGTGTGAAAACTGAGTTTCCTTGAGAGCTGCTTGGAAGCCTGATGGTGTGTGAAGTTAGTGAGCCAAATGGAGTTGTTCTCCCACAAGAACCACTCGGCTGATCCTTCTTCAATATGCCCTTCACCAACATGCAGTGTTTCCTTGATTGAATTAGCTCTCACACCAATATTTGCGTCTAGAGCCTTTGCATTGAGGGCTATCTGAAAACGGCTGTGGCGCTGAAGTTGCCTGTGAATGTGGAGTTGGTGGCATGTGAAACCCGCAAGTGGAGCATTCGTTTATGTGGGACGCTGACCAAGCTTCTTTTCAGTCCTAGGCACTCAAAGGGCACTAAGCATAGAGTGTGAAAACTGAGTTTCCTTGAGAGCTGTTTGGAAGCCTGATGGTGTGTGATGTTAGTGAGCCAAATGGAGTTGTTCTCCCACAAGAACCACTCGGCTGATCCTTCTTCAATATGCCCTTCACCAACATGCAGTGTTTCCTTGATTGAATTAGCTCTCACACCAATATTTGCGTCTAGAGCCTTTGCATTGAGGGCTATCTGAAAATGGCTGTGGCGCTGAAGTTGCCTGTGAATGTGGAGTTGGTGGCATGTGAAACCCGCATGTGGAGCATTCGTTTGTGTGGGATGCTCTACCAGGTTCATTCCTAGATAATGCACACAAAGGGCACTAAGCATAGAGTGTGAAAACTGAGTTTCCTTGAGAGCTGCTTGGAAGCCTGATGGTGTGTGAAGTTAGTGAGCCAAATGCAGTTGTTCTCCCACAAGAACCACTCGGCTGGTCCTTCTTCAATATGCCCTTCACCAACATACACTGTTTCCTTGATTGAATTAGCTCTCACACCAATATTTGCGTCTAGAGCCTTTGCATTGAGGGCTATCTGAAAAGGGCTGTGGCGCTGAAGTTGCGTGTGAATGTGGAGTTGGTGGCATGTGAAACCCGCATGTGGAGCATTCGTTTGTGTGGGATGCTCTACCAGGTTCATTCCTAGATAATGCACTCAAAGGGCACTAAACTGTGAAAACTGAGTTTCCTTGAGAGCTGCTTGGAAGCCTGATGGTGTGTGAAGTTAGTGAGCCAAATGGAGTTGTTCTCCCACAAGAACCACTCGGCTGATCCTTCTTCAATATGCCCTTCACCAACATGCAGTGTTTCCTTGATTGAATTAGCTCTCACACCAATATTTGCGTCTAGAGCCTTTGCATTGAGGGCTATCTGAAAACGGCTGTGGCGCTGAAGTTGCCTGTGAATGTGGAGTTGGTGGCATGTGAAACCCGCATGTGGAGCATTCGTTTGTGTGGGATGCTCTACCAGGTTCATTCCTAGATAATGCACTCAAAGAGCACTAAGCATAGAGTGTGAAAACTGAGTTTCCTTGAGAGCTGCTTGGAAGCCTGATGGTGTGTGAAGTTAGTGAGCCAAATGGAGTTGTTCTCCCACAAGAACCACTCGGCTGATCCTTCTTCAATATGCCCTTCACCAACATGCAGTGTTTCCTTGATTGAATTAGCTCTCACACCAATATTTGCGTCTAGAGCCTTTGCATTGAGGGCTATATGAAAACGGCTGTGGCGCTAAAGTTGCCTGTGAATGTGGAGTTGGTGGCATGTGAAACCCGCATGTGGAGCATTCGTTTGTGTGGGATGCTCTACCAGGTTCATTCCTAGATAATGCACTCAAAGGGCACTAAACATAGAGTGTGAAAACTGAGTTTCCTTGAGAGCTGCTTGGAAGCCTGATGGTGTGTGTGAAGTTAGTGAGCCAAAGAACCCTTTGGAAGCCTGATGGTGTGTGAAGTTAGTGAGCCAAATGGAGTTGTTCTCCCACAAGAACCACTCGTCTGATCATTCTTCAATATGCCCTTCACCAACATGCAGTGTTTCCTTGATTGAATTAGCTCTCACACCAATATTTGCGTCTAGAGACTTTGCCTTGAAGGCTATCTGAAAACAGCTGTGGCGCTGAAGTTGCCTCTGAATGTGGAGTTGGTGACATGTGAAACCCGCATGTGGAGCATTCGTTTGTGTGGGATGCTGACCAAGCTTCATTTCAGTCCTAGGCACACAAAGAGCACTAAGCATAGAGTGTGAAAACTGAGTTTCCTTGAGAGCTGCTTGGAAGCCTGATGGTGTGTGAAGTTAGTGAGCCAAATGGAGTTGTTCTCCCACAAGAACCACTCGGCTGATCCTTCTTCAATATGCCCTTCACCAACATGCAGTGTTTCCTTGATTGAATTAGCTCTCACACCAATATTTGCGTCTAGAGCCTTTGCATTGAGGGCTATCTGAAAACGGCTGTGGCGCTGGAGTTGCCTGAGAATGTGGAGTTGGTGGCATGTGAAACCCGCATGTGGAGCATTCGTTTGTGTGGGATGCTCTACCAGGTTCATTCCCAGATAATGCCCTCAAAGGGCACTAAGCATAGAGTGTGAAAACTGAGTTTCCTTGAGAGCTGCTTGGAAGCCTGATGGTGTGTGAAGTTAGTGAGCCAAATGGAGTTGTTCTCCCACAAGAACCACTCGGCTGATCCTTCTTCAATATGCCCTTCACCAACATGCAGTGTTTCCTTGATTGAATTAGCTCTCACACCAATATTTGCGTCTAGAGCCTTTGCATTGAGGGCTATCTGAAAACGGCTGTGGCGCTGAAGTTGCCTGTGAATGTGGAGTTGGTGGCATGTGAAACCCGCATGTGGAGCATTCGTTTATGTGGGACGCTGACCAAGCTTCTTTTCAGTCCTAGGCACTCAAAGGGCACTAAGCATAGAGTGTGAAAACTGAGTTTCCTTGAGAGCTGCTTGGAAGCCTGATGGTGTGTGAAGTTAGTGAGCCAAATGGAGTTGTTCTCCCACAAGAACCACTCGGCTGATCCTTCTTCAATATGCCCTTCACCAACATGCAGTGTTTCCTTGATTGAATTAGCTCTCACACCAATATTTGCGTCTAGAGCCTTTGCATTGAGGGCTATCTGAAAATGGCTGTGGCGCTGAAGTTGCCTGTGAATGTGGAGTTGGTGGCATGTGAAACCCGCATGTGGAGCATTCGTTTGTGTGGGATGCTCTACCAGGTTCATTCCTAGATAATGCACACAAAGGGCACTAAGCATAGAGTGTGAAAACTGAGTTTCCTTGAGAGCTGCTTGGAAGCCTGATGGTGTGTGAAGTTAGTGAGCCAAATGCAGTTGTTCTCCCACAAGAACCACTCGGCTGGTCCTTCTTCAATATGCCCTTCACCAACATACACTGTTTCCTTGATTGAATTAGCTCTCACACCAATATTTGCGTCTAGAGCCTTTGCATTGAGGGCTATCTGAAAAGGGCTGTGGCGCTGAAGTTGCCTGTGAATGTGGAGTTGGTGGCATGTGAAACCCGCATGTGGAGCATTCGTTTTGTGTGGGATGCTCTACCAGGTTCATTCCTAGATAATGCACTCAAAGGGCACTAAACATAGAGTGTGAAAACTGAGTTTCCTTGAGAGCTGCTTGGAAGCCTGATGGTGTGTGAAGTTAGTGAGCCAAATGGAGTTGTTCTCCCACAAGAACCACTCGGCTGATCCTTCTTCAATATGCCCTTCACCAACATGCAGTGTTTCCTTGATTGAATTAGCTCTCACACCAATATTTGCGTCTAGAGCCTTTGCATTGAGGGGCTATCTGAAAACGGCTGTGGCGCTGAAGTTGCCTGTGAATGTGGAGTTGGTGGCATGTGAAACCCGCATGTGGAGCATTCGTTTGTGTGGGATGCTCTACCAGGTTCATTCCTAGATAATGCACTCAAAGAGCACTAAGCATAGAGTGTGAAAACTGAGTTTCCTTGAGAGCTGCTTGGAAGCCTGATGGTGTGTGAAGTTAGTGAGCCAAATGGAGTTGTTCTCCCACAAGAACCACTCGGCTGATCCTTCTTCAATATGCCCTTCACCAACATGCAGTGTTTCCTTGATTGAATTAGCTCTCACACAAATATTTGCGTCTAGAGCCTTTGCATTGAGGGCTATATGAAAACGGCTGTGGCGCTAAAGTTGCCTGTGAATGTGGAGTTGGTGGCATGTGAAACCCGCATGTGGAGCATTCGTTTGTGTGGGATGCTCTACCAGGTTCATTCCTAGATAATGCACTCAAAGGGCACTAAACATAGAGTGTGAAAACTGAGTTTACTTGAGAGCTGCTTGGAAGCCTGATGGTGTGTGAAGTTAGTGAGCCAAATGGAGTTGTTCTCCCACAAGAACCACTCGGCTGATCCTTCTTCAATATGCCCTTCACCAACATGCAGTGTTTCCTTGATTGAATTAGCTCTCACACCAATATTTGCGTCTAGAGCCTTTGCATTGAGGGCTATCTGAAAACGGCTGTGGCGCTGAAGTTGCCTGTGAATGTGGAGTTGGTGGCATGTGAAACCAGCATGTGGAGCATTCGTTTGTGTGGGATGCTCTACCAGGTTCATTCCTAGATAATGCACACAAAGGGCACTAAGCATAGAGTGTGAAAACTGAGTTTCCTTGAGAGCTGCTTGGAAGCCTGGTGGGTGTGTGAAGTTAGTGAGCCAAATGCAGTTGTTCTCCCACAAGAACCACTCGGCTGATCCTTCTTCAATATGCCCTTCACCAACATGCAGTGTTTCCTTGATTGAATTAGCTCTCACACCAATATTTGCGTCTAGAGCCTTTGCATTGAGGGCTATCTGAAAACGGCTGTGGCGCTGAAGTTGCCTGTGAATGTGGAGTCGGTGGCATGTGAAACCCGCATGTGGAGCATTCATTTGCGTGGGATGCTCTCCAAGCTTCATTTCAGTCCTAGGCACTCAAATGGCACTAAGCATAGAGTGTGAAAACTGAGTTTCCTTGAGAGCTGCTTGGAAGCCTGATGGTGTGTGAAGTTAGTGAGCCAAATGGAGTTGTTCTCCCACAAGAACCACTCGGCTGATCCTTCTTCAATATGCCCTTCACCAACATGCAGTGTTTCCTTGATTGAATTAGCTCTCACACCAATATTTGCGTCTAGAGCCTTTGCATTGAGGGCTATATGAAAACGGCTGTGGCGCTGAAGTTGCCTGTGAATGTGGAGTTGGTGGCATGTGAAACCCGCATGTGGAGCATTCGTTTGTGTGGGATGCTCTGCCAGGTTCATTCCTAGATACTCCACTCAAAGGGCACTAAACATAGAGTGTGAAAACTGAGTTTCCTTGAGAGCTGCTTGGAAGCCTGATGGTGTGTGAAGTTAGTGAGCCAAATGGAGTTGTTCTCCCACAAGAACCACTCGGCTGATCCTTCTTCAATATGCCCTTCACCAACATGCACTGTTTCCTTGATTGAATTAGCTCTCACACCAATATTTGCGTCTAGAGCCTTTGCATTGAGGGCTATCTGAAAACGGCTGTGGCGCTGAAGTTGCCTGTGAATGTGGAGTTGGTGGCATGTGAAACCCGCATGTGGAGCATTCGTTTGTGTGGGATGCTGACCAAGCTTCATTTCAGTCCTAGGCACACAAAGAGCACTAAGCATAGAGTGTGAAAACTGAGTTTCCTTGAGAGCTGCTTGGAAGCCTGATGGTGTGTGAAGTTAGTGAGCCAAATGGAGTTGTTGTCCCACAAGAACCACTCGGCTGATCCTTCTTCAATATGCCCTTCACCAACATGCAGTGTTTCCTTGATTGAATTAGCTCTCACACCAATATTTGCGTCTAGAGCCTTTGCATTGAGGGCTATCTGAAAACGGCTGTGGCGCTGGAGTTGCCTGAGAATGTGGAGTTGGTGGCATGTGAAACCCGCATGTGGAGCATTCGTTTGTGTGGGATGCTCTACCAGGTTCATTCCCAGATAATGCCCTCAAAGGGCACTAAGCATAGAGTGTGAAAACTGAGTTTCCTTGAGAGCTGCTTGGAAGCCTGATGGTGTGTGAAGTTAGTGAGCCAAATGGAGTTGTTCTCCCACAAGAACCACTCGGCTGATCCTTCTTCAATATGCCCTTCACCAACATGCAGTGTTTCCTTGATTGAATTAGCTCTCACACCAATATTTGCGTCTAGAGCCTTTGCATTGAGGGCTATCTGAAAACGGCTGTGGCGCTGAAGTTGCCTGTGAATGTGGAGTTGGTGGCATGTGAAACCCGCAAGTGGAGCATTCGTTTATGTGGGACGCTGACCAAGCTTCTTTTCAGTCCTAGGCACTCAAAGGGCAGTAAGCATAGAGTGTGAAAACTGAGTTTCCTTGAGAGCTGTTTGGAAGCCTGATGGTGTGTGATGTTAGTGAGCCAAATGGAGTTGTTCTCCCACAAGAACCACTCGGCTGATCCTTCTTCAATATGCCCTTCACCAACATGCAGTGTTTCCTTGATTGAATTAGCTCTCACACCAATATTTGCGTCTAGAGCCTTTGCATTGAGGGCTATCTGAAAATGGCTGTGGCGCTGAAGTTGCCTGTGAATGTGGAGTTGGTGGCATGTGAAACCCGCATGTGGAGCATTCGTTTGTGTGGGATGCTCTACCAGGTTCATTCCTAGATAATGCACTCAAAGAGCACTAAGCATAGAGTGTGAAAACTGAGTTTCCTTGAGAGCTGCTTGGAAGCCTGATGGTGTGTGAAGTTAGTGAGCCAAATGCAGTTGTTCTCCCACAAGAACCACTCGGCTGGTCCTTCTTCAATATGCCCTTCACCAACATACACTGTTTCCTTGATTGAATTAGCTCTCACACCAATATTTGCGTCTAGAGCCTTTGCATTGAGGGCTATCTGAAAAGGGCTGTGGCGCTGAAGTTGCCTGTGAATGTGGAGTTGGTGGCATGTGAAACCCGCATGTGGAGCATTCGTTTGTGTGGGATGCTCTACCATGTTCATTCCTAGATAATGCACTCAAAGGGCACTAAACATAGAGTGTGAAAACTGAGTTTCCTTGAGAGCTGCTTGGAAGCCTGATGGTGTGTGAAGTTAGTGAGCCAAATGGAGTTGTTCTCCCACAAGAACCACTCGGCTGATCCTTCTTCAATATGCCCTTCACCAACATGCAGTGTTTCCTTGATTGAATTAGCTCTCACACCAATATTTGCGTCTAGAGCCTTTGCATTGAGGGCTATCTGAAAACGGCTGTGGCGCTGAAGTTGCCTGTGAATGTGGAGTCGGTGGCATGTGAAACCCGCATGTGGAGCATTCATTTGCGTGGGATGCTCTCCAAGCTTCATTTCAGTCCTAGGCACTCAAATGGCACTAAGCATAGAGTGTGAAAACTGAGTTTCCTTGAGAGCTGCTTGGAAGCCTGATGGTGTGTGAAGTTAGTGAGCCAAATGGAGTTGTTGTCCCACAAGAACCACTCGGCTGATCCTTCTTCAATATGCCCTTCACCAACATGCAGTGTTTCCTTGATTGAATTAGCTCTCACACCAATATTTGCGTCTAGAGCCTTTGCATTGAGGGCTATCTGAAAACGGCTGTGGCGCTGGAGTTGCCTGAGAATGTGGAGTTGGTGGCATGTGAAACCCGCATGTGGAGCATTCGTTTGTGTGGGATGCTCTACCAGGTTCATTCCCAGATAATGCACTCAAAGGGCACTAAGCATAGAGTGTGAAAACTGAGTTTCCTTGAGAGCTGCTTGGAAGCCTGATGGTGTGTGATGTTAGTGAGCCAAATGGAGTTGTTCTCCCACAAGAACCACTCGGCTGATCCTTCTTCAATATGCCCTTCACCAACATGCAGTGTTTCCTTGATTGAATTAGCTCTCACACCAATATTTGCGTCTAGAGCCTTTGCATTGAGGGCTATCTGAAAACGGCTGTGGCGCTGAAGTTGCCTGTGAATGTGGAGTTGGTGGCATGTGAAACCCGCATGTGGAGCATTCGTTTGTGTGGGATGCTCTACCAGGTTCATTTATAGATAATGCACACAAAGGGCACTAAGCATAGAGTGTGAAAACTGAGTTTCCTTGAGAGCTGCTTGGAAGCCTGATGGTGTGTGAAGTTAGTGAGCCCAAATGCAGTTGTTCTCCCACAAGAACCACTCGGCTGGTCCTTCTTCAATATTCCCTTCACCAACATACACTGTTTCCTTGATTGAATTAGCTCTCACACCAATATTTGCGTCTAGAGCCTTTGCATTGAGGGCTATCTGAAAACGGCTGTGGCGCTAAAGTTGCCTGTGAATGTGGAGTTGGTGGCATGTGAAACCCGCATGTGGAGCATTCGTTTGTGTGGGATGCTCTACCAGGTTCATTCCTAGATAATGCACTCAAAGGGCACTAAGCATAGAGTGTGAAAACTGAGTTTCCTTGAGAGCTGCTTGGAAGCCTGATGGTGTGTGAAGTTAGTGAGCCAAATGGAGTTGTTCTCCCACAAGAACCACTCGGCTGATCCTTCTTCAATATGCCCTTCACCAACATGCAGTGTTTCCTTGATTGAATTAGCTCTCACACCAATATTTGCGTCTAGAGCCTTTGCATTGAGGGCTATCTGAAAACGGCTGTGGCGCTGAAGTTGCCTGTGAATGTGGAGTTGGTGGCATGTGAAACCCGCATGTGGAGCATTCGTTTGTGTGGGATGCTCTACCAGGTTCATTCCTAGATAATGCACTCAAGGAGCACTAAGGATAGAGTGTGAAAACTGAGTTTCCTTGAGAGCTGCTTGGAAGCCTGATGGTGTGTGAAGTTAGTGAGCCAAATGGAGTTGTTCTCCCACAAGAACCACTCGGCTGATCCTTCTTCAATATGCCCTTCACCAACATGCAGTGTTTCCTTGATTGAATTAGCTCTCACACAAATATTTGCGTCTAGAGCCTTTGCATTGAGGGCTATATGAAAACGGCTGTGGCGCTAAAGTTGCCTGTGAATGTGGAGTTGGTGGCATGTGAAACCCGCATGTGGAGCATTCGTTTGTGTGAGATGCTCTACCAGGTTCATTCCTAGATACTCCACTCAAAGGGCACTAAACATAGAGTGTGAAAACTGAGTTTCCTTGAGAGCTGCTTGGAAGCCTGATGGTGTGTGAAGTTAGTGAGCCAAATGGAGTTGTTCTCCCACAAGAACCACTCGGCTGATCCTTCTTCAATATGCCCTTCACCAACATGCAGTGTTTCCTTGATTGAATTAGCTCTCACACCAATATTTGCGTCTAGAGCCTTTGCCTTGAGGGCTATCTGAAAACGGCTGTGGCGCTGAAGTTGCCTGTGAATGTGGAGTTGGTGGCATGTGAAACCCGCATGTGGAGCATTCGTTTGTGTGGGATGCTCTACCAGGTTCATTCCTAGATAATGCACACAAAGGGCACTAAGCATAGAGTGTGAAAACTGAGTTTCCTTGAGAGCTGCTTGGAAGCCTGATGGTGTGTGAAGTTAGTGAGCCAAATGCAGTTGTTCTCCCACAAGAACCACTCGGCTGATCCTTCTTCAATATGCCCTTCACCAACATGCAGTGTTTCCTTGATTGAATTAGCTCTCACACCAATATTTGCGTCTAGAGCCTTTGCATTGAGGGCTATCTGAAAACAGCTGTGGCGCTGAAGTTGCCTGTGAATGTGGAGTCGGTGGCATGTGAAACCCGCATGTGGAGCATTCATTTGCGTGGGATGCTCTCCAAGCTTCATTTCAGTCCAAGGCACTCAAATGGCACTAAGCATAGAGTGTGAAAACTGAGTTTCCTTGAGAGCTGCTTGGAAGCCTGATGGTGTGTGAAGTTAGTGAGCCAAATGGAGTTGTTCTCCCACAAGAACCACTCGGCTGATCCTTCTTCAATATGCCCTTCACCAACATGCAGTGTTTCCTTGATTGAATTAGCTCTCACACCAATATTTGCGTCTAGAGCCTTTGCATTGAGGGCTATATGAAAACGGCTGTGGCGCTGAAGTTGCCTGTGAATGTGGAGTTGGTGGCATGTGAAACCCGCATGTGGAGCATCCGTTTGTGTGGGATGCTGACCAAGCTTCATTTCAGTCCTAGGCACACAAAGAGTACTAAGCATAGAGTGTGAAAACTGAGTTTCCTTGAGAGCTGCTTGGAAGCCTGATGGTGTGTGAAGTTATTGAGCCAAATGGAGTTGTTCTCCCACAAGAACCACTCGGCTGATCCTTCTTTAATATGCCCTTCACCAACATGCAGTGTTTCCTTGATTGAATTAGCTCTCACACCAATATTTGCGTCTAGAGCCTTTGCATTGAGGACTATCTGAAAACGGCTGTGGCGCTGAAGTTGCCTGTGAATGTGGAGTTGGTGGCATGTGAAACCCGCATGTGGAGCATTCGTTTGTGTGGGATGCTCTACCAGGTTCATTCCTAGATAATGCACTCAAAGGGCACTAAACATAGAGTGTGAAAACTGAGTTTCCTTGAGAGCTGCTTGGAAGCCTGATGCTGTGTGAAGTTAGTGAGCCAAATGGAGTTGTTCTCCCACAAGAACCACTCGGCTGGTCCTTCTTCAATATGCCCTTCACCAACATGCAGTGTTTCCTTGATTGAATTAGCTCTCACACCAATATTTGCATCTAGAGCCTTTGCATTGAGGGCTATCTGAAAACGGCTGTGGCGCTGAAGTTGCCTGTGAATGTGGAGTTGGTGGCATGTGAAACCCGCATGTGGAGCATTCGTTTGTGTGGGATGCTGACCAAGCTTCATTTCAGTCCTAGGCACACAAAGAGCACTAAGCATAGAGTGTGAAAACTGAGTTTCCTTGAGAGCTGCTTGGAAGCCTGATGGTGTGTGAAGTTAGTGAGCCAAATGGAGTTGTTCTCCCACAAGAACCACTCGGCTGATCCTTCTTCAATATGCCCTTCACCAACATGCAGTGTTTCCTTGATTGAATTAGCTCTCACACCAATATTTGCGTCTAGAGCCTTTGCATTGAGGGCTATCTGAAAACGGCTGTGGCGCTGAAGTTGCCTGAGAATGTGGAGTTGGTGGCATGTGAAACCCGCATGTGGAGCATTCGTTTGTGTGGGATGCTCTACCAGGTTCATTCCTAGATAATGCACTCAAAGGGCACTAAGCATAGAGTGTGAAAACTGAGTTTCCTTGAGAGCTGCTTGGAAGCCTGATGGTGTGTGAAGTTAGTGAGCCAAATGGAGTTGTTCTCCCACAAGAACCACTCGGCTGATCCTTCTTCAATATGCCCTTCACCAACATGCAGTGTTTCCTTGATTGAATTAGCTCTCACACCAATATTTGCGTCTAGAGCCTTTGCATTGAGGGCTATCTGAAAACGGCTGTGGCGCTGAAGTTGCCTGTGAATGTGGAGTTGGTGGCATGTGAAACCCGCATGTGGAGCATTCGTTTGTGTGGGATGCTGACCAAGCTTCATTTCTGTCCTCGGCACACAAAGAGCACTAAGCATAGAGTGTGAAAACTGAGTTTCCTTGAGAGCTGCTTGGAAGCCTGATGGTGTGTGAAGTTAGTGAACCAAATGGAGTTGTTCTCCCACAAGAACCACTCGGCTGGTCCTTCTTCAATATGCCCTTCACCAACATGCACTGTTTCCTTGATTGAATTAGCTCTCACACCAATATTTGCGTCAGGAGCCTTTGCATTGAGGGCTATCTGAAAACGGCTGTGGCGCTGAAGTTGCCTGAGAATGTGGAGTTGGTGGCATGTGAAACCCGCATGTGGAGCATTCGTTTGTGTGGGATGCTCTACCAGGTTCATTCCTAGATAATGCACTCAAAGGGCACTAAGCATAGAGTGTGAAAACTGAGTTTCCTTGAGAGTTGCTTGGAAGCCTGGTGGTGTGTGAAGTTAGTGAGCCAAATGGAGTTGTTCTCCCACAAGAACCACTCGGCTGATCCTTCTTCAATATGCCCTTCACCAACATGCAGTGTTTCCTTGATTGAATTAGCTCTCACACCAATATTTGCGTCTAGAGCCTTTGCATTGAGGGCTATGTGAAAACGGCTGTGGCGCTGAAGTTGCCTGAGAATGTGGAGTTGGTGGCATGTGAAACCCGCATGTGGAGCATTCATTTGTGTGGGATGCAATCCAAGCTTCATTTCAGTCCTAGGCACTCAAAGGGCACTAAGCATAGAGTGTGAAAACTGAGTTTCCTTGAGAGCTGCTTGGAAGCCTGATGGTGTGTGAAATTAGTGAGCCAAATGGAGTTGTTCTCCCACAAGAACCACTCGGCTGATCCTTCTTCAATATGCCCTTCACCAACATGCAGTGTTTCCTTGATTGAATTAGCTCTCACACCAATATTTGCGTCTAGAGCCTTTGCATTGAGGGCTATCTGAAAACGGCTGTGGCGCTGAAGTTGCCTGTGAATGTGGAGTTGGTGGCATGTGAAACCCGCATGTGGAGCATTCGTTTGTGTGGGATGCTGACCAAGCTTCATTTCTGTCCTCGGCACACAAAGAGCACTAAGCATAGAGTGTGAAAACTGAGTTTCCTTGAGAGCTGCTTGGAAGCCTGATGGTGTGTGAAGTTAGTGAACCAAATGGAGTTGTTCTCCCACAAGAACCACTCGGCTGGTCCTTCTTCAATATGCCCTTCACCAACATGCACTGTTTCCTTGATTGAATTAGCTCTCACACCAATATTTGCGTCAGGAGCCTTTGCATTGAGGGCTATCTGAAAACGGCTGTGGCGCTGAAGTTGCCTGAGAATGTGGAGTTGGTGGCATGTGAAACCCGCATGTGGAGCATTCGTTTGTGTGGGATGCTCTACCAGGTTCATTCCTAGATAATGCACTCAAAGGGCACTAAGCTTAGAGTGTGAAAACTGAGTTTCCTTGAGAGTTGCTTGGAAGCCTGGTGGTGTGTGAAGTTAGTGAGCCAAATGGAGTTGTTCTCCCACAAGAACCACTCGGCTGATCCTTCTTCAATATGCCCTTCACCAACATGCAGTGTTTCCTTGATTGAATTAGCTCTCACACCAATATTTGCCTCTAGAGCCTTTGCATTGAGGGCTATGTGAAAACGGCTGTGGCGCTGAAGTTGCCTGAGAATGTGGAGTTGGTGGCATGTGAAACCCGCATGTGGAGCATTCATTTGTGTGGGATGCAATCCAAGCTTCATTTCAGTCCTAGGCACTCAAAGGGCACTAAGCATAGAGTGTGAAAACTGAGTTTCCTTGAGAGCTGCTTGGAAGCCTGATGGTGTGTGAAGTTATTGAGCCAAATGGAGTTGTTCTCCCACAAGAACCACTCGGCTGATCCTTCTTCAATATGCCCTTCACCAACATGCAGTGTTTCCTTGATGGAATTAGCTCTCACACCAATATTTGCGTCTAGAGCCTTTGCATTGAGGGCTATCTGAAAACGGCTGTGGCGCTGAAGTTGCCTGTGAATGTGGAGTTGGTGGCATGTGAAACCCGCATGTGGAGCATTCGTTTGTGTGGGATGCTCTACCAGGTTCTTTCCTAGATAATGCACTCAAAGGGCACTAAGCATAGAGTGTGAAAACTGAGTTTCCTTGAGAGCTGCTTGGAAGCCTGATGGTGTGTGAAGTTAGTGAGCCAAATGGAGTTGTTCTCCCACAAGAACCACTCGGCTGATCCTTCTTCAATATGCCCTTCACCAACATGCAGTGTTTCCTTGATTGAATTAGCTCTCACACCAATATTTGCGTCTAGAGCCTTTGCATTGAGGGCTATCTGAAAACGGCTGTGGCGCTGAAGTTGCCTGTGAATGTGGAGTTGGTGGCATGTGAAACCCGCATGTGGAGCATTCGTTTGTGTGGGATGCTCTACCAGGTTCATTCCTAGATAATGCACTCAAGGAGCACTAAGGATAGAGTGTGAAAACTGAGTTTCCTTGAGAGCTGCTTGGAAGCCTGATGGTGTGTGAAGTTAGTGAGCCAAATGGAGTTGTTCTCCCACAAGAACCACTCGGCTGATCCTTCTTCAATATGCCCTTCACCAACATGCAGTGTTTCCTTGATTGAATTAGCTCTCACACCAATATTTGCGTCTAGAGCCTTTGCATTGAGGGCTATATGAAAACGGCTGTGGCGCTAAAGTTGCCTGTGAATGTGGAGTTGGTGGCATGTGAAACCCGCATGTGGAGCATTCGTTGTGTGAGATGCTCTACCAGGTTCATTCCTAGATACTCCACTCAAAGGGCACTAAACATAGAGTGTGAAAACTGAGTTTCCTTGAGAGCTGCTTGGAAGCCTGATGGTGTGTGAAGTTAGTGAGCCAAATGGAGTTGTTCTCCCACAAGAACCACTCGGCTGATCCTTCTTCAATATGCCCTTCACCAACATGCAGTGTTTCCTTGATTGAATTAGCTCTCACACCAATATTTGCGTCTAGAGCCTTTGCATTGAGGGCTATCTGAAAACGGCTGTGGCGCTGAAGTTGCCTGTGAATGTGGAGTTGGTGGCATGTGAAACCCGCATGTGGAGCATTCGTTTGTGTGGGATGCTCTACCAGGTTCATTCCTAGATAATGCACACAAAGGGCACTAAGCATAGAGTGTGAAAACTGAGTTTCCTTGAGAGCTGCTTGGAAGCCTGATGGTGTGTGAAGTTAGTGAGCCAAATGCAGTTGTTCTCCCACAAGAACCACTCGGCTGATCCTTCTTCAATATGCCCTTCACCAACATGCAGTGTTTCCTTGATTGAATTAGCTCTCACACCAATATTTGCGTCTAGAGCCTTTGCATTGAGGGCTATCTGAAAACAGCTGTGGCGCTGAAGTTGCCTGTGAATGTGGAGTCGGTGGCATGTGAAACCCGCATGTGGAGCATTCATTTGCGTGGGATGCTCTCCAAGCTTCATTTCAGTCCAAGGCACTCAAATGGCACTAAGCATAGAGTGTGAAAACTGAGTTTCCTTGAGAGCTGCTTGGAAGCCTGATGGTGTGTGAAGTTAGTGAGCCAAATGGAGTTGTTCTCCCACAAGAACCACTCGGCTGATCCTTCTTCAATATGCCCTTCACCAACATGCAGTGTTTCCTTGATTGAATTAGCTCTCACACCAATATTTGCGTCTAGAGCCTTTGCATTGAGGGCTATATGAAAACGGCTGTGGCGCTGAAGTTGCCTGTGAATGTGGAGTTGGTGGCATGTGAAACCCGCATGTGGAGCATCCGTTTGTGTGGGATGCTGACCAAGCTTCATTTCAGTCCTAGGCACACAAAGAGCACTAAGCATATAGTGTGAAAACTGAGTTTCCTTGAGAGCTGCTTGGAAGCCTGATGGTGTGTGAAGTTATTGAGCCAAATGGAGTTGTTCTCCCACAAGAACCACTCGGCTGATCCTTCTTTAATATGCCCTTCACCAACATGCAGTGTTTCCTTGATTGAATTAGCTCTCACACCAATATTTGCGTCTAGAGCCTTTGCATTGAGGACTATCTGAAAACGGCTGTGGCGCTGAAGTTGCCTGTGAATGTGGAGTTGGTGGCATGTGAAACCCGCATGTGGAGCATTCGTTTGTGTGGGATGCTCTACCAGGTTCATTCCTAGATAATGCACTCAAAGGGCACTAAACATAGAGTGTGAAAACTGAGTTTCCTTGAGAGCTGCTTGGAAGCCTGATGGTGTGTGAAGTTAGTGAGCCAAATGGAGTTGTTCTCCCACAAGAACCACTCGGCTGGTCCTTCTTCAATATGCCCTTCACCAACATGCAGTGTTTCCTTGATTGAATTAGCTCTCACACCAATATTTGCATCTAGAGCCTTTGCATTGAGGGCTATCTGAAAACGGCTGTGGCGCTGAAGTTGCCTGTGAATGTGGAGTTGGTGGCATGTGAAACCCGCATGTGGAGCATTCGTTTGTGTGGGATGCTGACCAAGCTTCATTTCAGTCCTAGGCACACAAAGAGCACTAAGCATAGAGTGTGAAAACTGAGTTTCCTTGAGAGCTGCTTGGAAGCCTGATGGTGTGTGAAGTTAGTGAGCCAAATGGAGTTGTTCTCCCACAAGAACCACTCGGCTGATCCTTCTTCAATATGCCCTTCACGAGCATGCAGTGTTTCCTTGATTGAATTAGCTCTCACACCAATATTTGCGTCTAGAGCCTTTGCATTGAGGGCTATCTGAAAACGGCTGTGGCGCTGAAGTTGCCTGAGAATGTGGAGTTGGTGGCATGTGAAACCCGCAAGTGGAGCATTCGTTTGTGTGGGATGCTCTACCAGGTTCATTCCTAGATAATGCACTCAAAGGGCACTAAGCATAGAGTGTGAAAACTGAGTTTCCTTGAGAGCTGCTTGGAAGCCTGATGGTGTGTGAAGTTAGTGAGCCAAATGGAGTTGTTCTCCCACAAGAACCACTCGGCTGATCCTTCTTCAATATGCCCTTCACCAACATGCAGTGTTTCCTTGATTGAATTAGCTCTCACACCAATATTTGCGTCTAGAGCCTTTGCATTGAGGGCTATCTGAAAACGGCTGTGGCGCTGAAGTTGCCTGTGAATGTGGAGTTGGTGGCATGTGAAACCCGCATGTGGAGCATTCGTTTGTGTGGGATGCTGACCAAGCTTCATTTCTGTCCTCGGCACACAAAGAGCACTAAGCATAGAGTGTGAAAACTGAGTTTCCTTGAGAGCTGCTTGGAAGCCTGATGGTGTGTGAAGTTAGTGAACCAAATGGAGTTGTTCTCCCACAAGAACCACTCAGCTGGTCCTTCTTCAATATGCCCTTCACCAACATGCACTGTTTCCTTGATTGAATTAGCTCTCACACCAATATTTGCGTCAGGAGCCTTTGCATTGAGGGCTATCTGAAAACGGCTGTGGCGCTGAAGTTGCCTGAGAATGTGGAGTTGGTGGCATGTGAAACCCGCATGTGGAGCATTCGTTTGTGTGGGATGCTCTACCAGGTTCATTCCTAGATAATGCACTCAAAGGGCACTAAGCTTAGAGTGTGAAAACTGAGTTTCCTTGAGAGTTGCTTGGAAGCCTGGTGGTGTGTGAAGTTAGTGAGCCAAATGGAGTTGTTCTCCCACAAGAACCACTCGGCTGATCCTTCTTCAATATGCCCTTCACCAACATGCAGTGTTTCCTTGATTGAATTAGCTCTCACACCAATATTTGCGTCTAGAGCCTTTGCATTGAGGGCTATGTGAAAACGGCTGTGGCGCTGAAGTTGCCTGAGAATGTGGAGTTGGTGGCATGTGAAACCCGCATGTGGAGCATTCATTTGTGTGGGATGCAATCCAAGCTTCATTTCAGTCCTAGGCACTCAAAGGGCACTAAGCATAGAGTGTGAAAACTGAGTTTCCTTGAGAGCTGCTTGGAAGCCTGATGGTGTGTGAAATTAGTGAGCCAAATGGAGTTGTTCTCCCACAAGAACCACTCGGCTGATCCTTCTTCAATATGCCCTTCACCAACATGCAGTGTTTCCTTGATTGAATTAGCTCTCACACCAATATTTGCGTCTAGAGCCTTTGCATTGAGGGCTATCTGAAAACGGCTGTGGCGCTGAAGTTGCCTGTGAATGTGGAGTTGGTGGCATGTGAAACCCGCATGTGGAGCATTCGTTTGTGTGGGATGCTGACCAAGCTTCATTTCTGTCCTCGGCACACAAAGAGCACTAAGCATAGAGTGTGAAAACTGAGTTTCCTTGAGAGCTGCTTGGAAGCCTGATGGTGTGTGAAGTTAGTGAACCAAATGGAGTTGTTCTCCCACAAGAACCACTCGGCTGGTCCTTCTTCAATATGCCCTTCACCAACATGCACTGTTTCCTTGATTGAATTAGCTCTCACACCAATATTTGCGTCAGGAGCCTTTGCATTGAGGGCTATCTGAAAACGGCTGTGGCGCTGAAGTTGCCTGAGAATGTGGAGTTGGTGGCATGTGAAACCCGCATGTGGAGCATTCGTTTGTGTGGGATGCTCTACCAGGTTCATTCCTAGATAATGCACTCAAAGGGCACTAAGCTTAGAGTGTGAAAACTGAGTTTCCTTGAGAGTTGCTTGGAAGCCTGGTGGTGTGTGAAGTTAGTGAGCCAAATGGAGTTGTTCTCCCACAAGAACCACTCGGCTGATCCTTCTTCAATATGCCCTTCACCAACATGCAGTGTTTCCTTGATTGAATTAGCTCTCACACCAATATTTGCCTCTAGAGCCTTTGCATTGAGGGCTATGTGAAAACGGCTGTGGCGCTGAAGTTGCCTGAGAATGTGGAGTTGGTGGCATGTGAAACCCGCATGTGGAGCATTCATTTGTGTGGGATGCAATCCAAGCTTCATTTCAGTCCTAGGCACTCAAAGGGCACTAAGCATAGAGTGTGAAAACTGAGTTTCCTTGAGAGCTGCTTGGAAGCCTGATGGTGTGTGAAGTTATTGAGCCAAATGGAGTTGTTCTCCCACAAGAACCACTCGGCTGATCCTTCTTCAATATGCCCTTCACCAACATGCAGTGTTTCCTTGATGGAATTAGCTCTCACACCAATATTTGCGTCTAGAGCCTTTGCATTGAGGGCTATCTGAAAACGGCTGTGGCGCTGAAGTTGCCTGTGAATGTGGAGTTGGTGGCATGTGAAACCCGCATGTGGAGCATTCGTTTGTGTGGGATGCTCTACCAGGTTCATTCCTAGATAATGCACTCAAAGGGCACTAAGCATAGAGTGTGAAAACTGAGTTTCCTTGAGAGCTGCTTGGAAGCCTGATGGTGTGTGAAGTTAGTGAGCCAAATGGAGTTGTTCTCCCACAAGAACCACTCGGCTGATCCTTCTTCAATATGCCCTTCACCAACATGCAGTGTTTCCTTGATTGAATTAGCTCTCACACCAATATTTGCGTCTAGAGCCTTTGCATTGAGGGCTATCTGAAAACGGCTGTGGCGCTGAAGTTGCCTGAGAATGTGGAGTTGGTGGCATGTGAAACCCGCATGTGGAGCATTCGTTAGTGTGGGATGCTCTCCAAGCTTCATTTCAGTCCTAGGCACTCAAAGGGCACTAAGCATAGAGTGTGAAAACTGAGTTTCCTTGAGAGCTGCTTGGAAGCCTGATGGTGTGTGAAGTTATTGAGCCAAATGGAGTTGTTCTCCCACAAGAACCACTCGGCTGATCCTTCTTCAATATGCCCTTCACCAACATGCAGTGTTTCCTTGATTGAATTAGCTCTCACACCAATATTTGCGTCTAGAGCCTTTGCATTGAGGGCTATCTGAAAACGGCTGTGGCGCTGAAGTTGCCTGTGAATGTGGAGTTGGTGGCATGTGAAACCCGCATGTGGAGCATTCGTTTGTGTGGGATGCTCTACCAGGTTCATTCCTAGATAATGCACTCAAAGGGCACTAAGCATAGAGTGTGAAAACTGAGTTTCCTTGAGAGCTGCTTGGAAGCCTGATGGTGTGTGAAGTTAGTGAGCCAAATGGAGTTGTTCTCCCACAAGAACCACTCGGCTGATCCTTCTTCAATATGCCCTTCACCAACATGCAGTGTTTCCTTGATGGAATTAGCTCTCACACCAATATTTGCGTCTAGAGCCTTTGCATTGAGGGCTATCTGAAAACGGCTGTGGCGCTGAAGTTGCCTGTGAATGTGGAGTTGGTGGCATGTGAAACCCACATGTGGAGCATTCGTTTGTGTGGGATGCTCTACCAGGTTCATTCCTAGATAATGCACTCAAAGGGCACTAAACATAGAGTGTGAAAACTGAGTTTCCTTGAGAGCTGCTTGGAAGCCTGATCGTGTGTGAAGTTAGTGAGCCAAATGGAGTTGTTCTCCCACAAGAACCACTCGGCTGATCCTTCTTCAATATGCCGTTCACCAACATGCAGTGTTTCCTTGATTGAATTAGCTCTCACACCAATATATGCGTCTAGAGCCTTTGCATTGAGGGCTATCTGAAAATGGCTGTGGCGCTGAAGTTGCCTGAGAATGTGGAGTTGGTGGCATGTGAAACCCGCATGTGGAGCATTCGTTTGTGTGGGATGCTCTACCAGGTTCATTCCTAGATAATGCACTCAAAGGGCACTAAGCATAGAGTGTGAAAGCTGAGTTTCCTTGAGAGCTGCTTGGAAGCCTGATGGTGTGTGAAGTTAGTGAGCCAAATGGAGTTGTTCTCCCACAAGAACCACTCGGCTGATCCTTCTTCAATATGCCCTTCACCAACATGCAGTGTTTCCTTGATTGAATTAGCTCTCACACCAATATTTGCGTCTAGAGCCTTTGCATTGAGGGCTATCTGAAAACGGCTGTGGCGAAGAAGTTGCCTGTGAATGTGGAGTTGGTGGCATGTGAAACCCGCATGTGGAGCATTCGTTAGTGTGGGATGCTCTCCAAGCTTCATTTCAGTCCTAGGCACTCAAAGGGCACTAAGCATAGAGTGTGAAAACTGAGTTTCCTTGAGAGCTGCTTGGAAGCCTGATGGTGTGTGAAGTTAGTGAGCCAAATGGAGTTGTTCTCCCACAAGAACCACTCGGCTGATCCTTCTTCAATATGCCCTTCACCAACATGCAGTGTTTCCTTGATTGAATTAGCTCTCACACCAATATTTGCGTCTAGAGCCTTTGCATTGAGGGCTATCTGAAAACGGCTGTGGCGCTGAAGTTGCCTGTGAATGTGGAGTTGGTGGCATGTGAAACCCGCATGTGGAGCATTCGTTTGTGGGGGATGCTCTACCAGGTTCATTCCTAGATAATGCACTCAAAGGGCACTAAGCATAGAGTGTGAAAACTGAGTTTCCTTGAGAGCTGCTTGGAAGCCTGATGGTGTGTGAAGTTAGTGAGCCAAATGGAGTTGTTCTCCCACAAGAACCACTCGGCTGATCCTTCTTCAATATGCCCTTCACCAACATGCAGTGTTTCCTTGATTGAATTAGCTCTCACACCAATATTTGCCTCTAGAGCCTTTGCATTGAGGGCTATCTGAAAACGGCTGTGGCGCTGAAGTTGCCTGTGAATGTGGAGTTGGTGGCATGTGAAACCCGCATGTGGAGCATTCGTTTGTGTGGGATGCTCTACCAGGTTCATTCCTAGATAATGCACTCAAAGGGCACTAAGCATAGAGTGTGAAAACTGAGTTTCCTTGAGAGCTGCTTGGAAGCCTGATGGTGTGTGAAGTTAGTGAGCCAAATGGAGTTGTTCTCCCACAAGAACCACTCGGCTGATCCTTCTTCAATATGCCCTTCACCAACATGCAGTGTTTCCTTGATGGAATTAGCTCTCACACCAATATTTGCGTCTAGAGCCTTTGCATTGAGGGCTATCTGAAAACGGCTGTGGCGCTGAAGTTGCCTGTGAATGTGGAGTTGGTGGCATGTGAAACCCACATGTGGAGCATTCGTTTGTGTGGGATGCTCTACCAGGTTCATTCCTAGATAATGCACTCAAAGGGCACTAAACATAGAGTGTGAAAACTGAGTTTCCTTGAGAGCTGCTTGGAAGCCTGATGGTGTGTGAAGTTAGTGAGCCAAATGGAGTTGTTCTCCCACAAGAACCACTCGGCTGATCCTTCTTCAATATGCCCTTCACCAACATGCAGTGTTTCCTTGATTGAATTAGCTCTCACACCAATATTTGCGTCTAGAGCCTTTGCATTGAGGGCTATGTGAAAACGGCTGTGGCGCTGGAGTTGCCTGAGAATGTGGAGTTGGTGGCATGTGAAACCCGCATGTGGAGCATTCATTTGTGTGGGATGCAATCCAAGCTTCATGTCAGTCCTAGGCACTCAAAGGGCACTAAGCATAGAGTGTGAAAACTGAGTTTCCTTGAGAGCTGCTTGGAAGCCTGATGGTGTGTGAAGTTAGTGAGCCAAATGGAGTTGTTCTCCCACAAGAACCACTCGGCTGATCCTTCTTCAATATGCCCTTCACCAACATGCAGTGTTTCCTTGATTGAATTAGCTCTCACACCAATATTTGCGTCTAGAGCCTTTGCATTGAGGGCTATCTGTAAACGGCTGTGGCGCTGAAGTTGCCTGAGAATGTGGAGTTGGTGGCATGTGAAACCCGCATGTGGAGCATTCGTTAGTGTGGGATGCTCTCCAAGCTTCATTTCAGTCCTAGGCATTCAAAGGGCACCAAGCATAGAGTGTGAAAACTGAGTTTCCTTGAGAGCTGCTTGGAAGCCTGATGGTGTGTGAAGTTAGTGAGCCAAATGGAGTTGTTCTCCCACAAGAACCACTCGGCTGATCCTTCTTCAATATGCCCTTCACCAACATGCACTGTTTCCTTGATTGAATTAGCTCTCACACCAATATTTGCGTCTAGAGCCTTTGCATTGAGGGCTATCTGAAAACGGCTGTGGCGCTGAAGTTGCCTGTGAATGTGGAGTTGGTGGCATGTGAAACCCGCATGTGGAGCATTCGTTTGTGGGGGATGCTCTACCAGGTTCATTCCTAGATAATGCACTCAAAGGGCACTAAGCATAGAGTGTGAAAACTGAGTTTCCTTGAGAGCTGCTTGGAAGCCTGATGGTGTGTGAAGTTAGTGAGCCAAATGGAGTTGTTCTCCCACAAGAACCACTCGGCTGATCCTTCTTCAATATGCCCTTCACCAACATGCAGTGTTTCCTTGATTGAATTAGCTCTCACACCAATATTTGCGTCTAGAGCCTTTGCATTGAGGGCTATCTGAAAACGGCTGTGGCGCTGAAGTTGCCTGAGAATGTGGAGTTGGTGGCATGTGAAACCCGCATGTAGAGCATTCGTTAGTGTGGAATGCTCTACAAGGTTAATTCCTAGATAATTCACTCAAAGGGCACTAAGCATAGAGTGTGAAAACTGAGTTTCCTTGAGAGCTGCTTGGAAGCCTGATGGTGTGTGAAGTTAGTGAGCCAAATGGAGTTGTTCTCCCACAAGAACCACTCGGCTGATCCTTCTTCAATATGCCCTTCACCAACATGCAGTGTTTCCTTGATTGAATTAGCTCTCACACCAATATTTGCGTCTAGAGCCTTTGCATTGAGGGCTATCTGAAAACGGCTGTGGCGCTGAAGTTGCCTGTGAATGTGGAGTTGGTGGCATGTGAAACCCGCATGTGGAGCATTCGTTTGTGTGGGATGCTCTACCAGGTTCATTCCTAGATAATGCACTCAAAGGGCACTAAACATAGAGTGTGAAAACTGAGTTTCCTTGAGAGCTGCTTGGAAGCCTGATGGTGTGTGAAGTTAGTGAGCCAAATGGAGTTGTTCTCCCACAAGAACCACTCGGCTGATCCTTCTTCAATATGCCCTTCACCAACATGCAGTGTTTCCTTGATTGAATTAGCTCTCACACCAATATATGCGTCTAGAGCCTTTGCATTGAGGGCTATTTGAAAATGGCTGTGGCGCTGAAGTTGCCTGTGAATGTGAAGTTGGTGGCATGTGAAACCCGCATGTGGAGCATTCATTTGTGTGGGATGCTCTCCAAGCTTCATTTCAGTCCTAGGCACACAAAGAGCACTAAGCATAGAGTGTGAAAACTGAGTTTCCTTGAGAGCTGCTTGGAAGCCTGATGGTGTGTGAAGTTAGTGAGCCAAATGGAGTTGTTCTCCCACAAGAACCACTCGGCTGATCCTTCTTCAATATGCCCTTCACCAACATGCAGTGTTTCCTTGATTGAATTAGCTCTCACACCAATATTTGCGTCTAGAGCCTTTGCATTGAGGGCTATCTGAAAACGGTTGTGGTGCTGAAGTTGCCTGAGAATGTGGAGTTGGTGGCATGTGAAACCCGCATGTGGAGCATTCGTTTGTGTGGGATGCTCTACCAGGTTCATTCCTAGATAATGCACTCAAAGGGCACTAAACATACAGTGTGAAAACTGAGTTTCCTTGAGAGCTGCTTGGAAGCCTGATGGTGTGTGAAGTTAGTGAGCCAAATGGAGTTGTTCTCCCACAAGAACCACTCGGCTGATCCTTCTTCAATATGCCCTTCACCAACATGCAGTGTTTCCTTGATTGAATTAGCTCTCACACCAATATTTGCGTCTAGAGCCTTTGCATTGAGGGCTATGTGAAAACGGCTGTGGCGCTGAAGTTGCCTGTGAATGTGGAGTTGGTGGCATGTGAAACCCGCATGTGGAGCATTCGTTTGTGTGGGATGCTCTCCAAGCTTCATTTCAGTCCTAGACACTCAAAGGGCACTAAGCATAGAGTGTGAAAACTGAGTTTCCTTGAGAGCTGCTTGGAAGCCTGATGGTGTGTGAAGTTAGTGAGCCAAATGGAGTTGTTCTCCCACAAGAACCACTCGGCTGATCCTTCTTCAATATGCCCTTCACCAACATGCAGTGTTTCCTTGATTGAATTAGCTCTCACACCAATATATGCGTCTAGAGCCTTTGCATTGAGGGCTAACTGAAAATAGCTGTGGCGCTGAAGTTGCCTGTGAATGTGGAGTTGGTGGCATGTGAAACCCGCATGTGGAGCATTCGTTTGTGTGGGATGCTCTACCAGGTTCATTCCTAGATAATGCACTCAAAGGGCACTAAGCATAGAGTGTGAAAGCTGAGTTTCCTTGAGAGCTGCTTGGAAGCCTGATGGTGTGTGAAGTTAGTGAGCCAAATGGAGTTGTTCTCCCACAAGAACCACTCGGCTGATCCTTCTTCAATATGCCCTTCACCAACATGCAGTGTTTCCTTGATTGAATTAGCTCTCACACCAATATTTGCGTCTAGAGCCTTTGCATTGAGGGCCATCTGAAAACGGCTGTGGTGCTGAAGTTGCCTGTGAATGTGGAGTTGGTGGCATGTGAAACCCGCATGTGGAGCATTCGTTTGTGTGGGATGCTCTACCAGGTTCATTCCTAGATAATGCACTCAAAGGGCACTAAACATAGAGTGTGAAAACTGAGTTTCCTTGAGAGCTGCTTGGAAGCCTGATGGTGTGTGAAGTTAGTGAGCCAAATGGAGTTGTTCTCCCACAAGAACCACTCGGCTGATCCTTCTTCAATATGCCCTTCACCAACATGCAGTGTTTCCTTGATTGAATTAGCTCTCACACCAATATTTGCGTCTAGAGCCTTTGCATTGAGGGCTATGTGAAAACGGCTGTGGCGCTGAAGTTGCCTGAGAATGTGGAGTTGGTGGCATGTGAAACCCGCATGTGGAGCATTCATTTGTGTGGGATGCAATCCAAGCTTCATTTCAGTCCTAGGCACTCAAAGGGCACTAAGCATAGAGTGTGAAAACTGAGTTTCCTTGAGAGCTGCTTGGAAGCCTGATGGTGTGTGAAGTTAGTGAGCCAAATGGAGTTGTTCTCCCACAAGAACCACTCGGCTGATCCTTCTTCAATATGCCCTTCACCAACATGCAGTGTTTCCTTGATTGAATTAGCTCTCACACCAATATTTGCGTCTAGAGCCTTTGCATTGAGGGCTATCTGTAAACGGCTGTGGCGCTGAAGTTGCCTGAGAATGTGGAGTTGGTGGCATGTGAAACCCGCATGTGGAGCATTCGTTAGTGTGGGATGCTCTCCAAGCTTCATTTCAGTCCTAGGCACTCAAAGGGCACCAAGCATAGAGTGTGAAAACTGAGTTTCCTTGAGAGCTGCTTGGAAGCCTGATGGTGTGTGAAGTTAGTGAGCCAAATGGAGTTGTTCTCCCACAAGAACCACTCGGCTGATCCTTCTTCAATATGCCCTTCACCAACATGCAGTGTTTCCTTGATTGAATTAGCTCTCACACCAATATATGCGTCTAGAGCCTTTGCATTGAGGGCTAACTGAAAATAGCTGTGGCGCTGAAGTTGCCTGTGAATGTGGAGTTGGTGGCATGTGAAACCCGCATGTGGAGCATTCGTTTGTGTGGGATGCTCTACCAGGTTCATTCCTAGATAATGCACTCAAAGGGCACTAAGCATAGAGTGTGAAAGCTGAGTTTCCTTGAGAGCTGCTTGGAAGCCTGATGGTGTGTGAAGTTAGTGAGCCAAATGGAGTTGTTCTCCCACAAGAACCACTCGGCTGATCCTTCTTCAATATGCCCTTCACCAACATGCAGTGTTTCCTTGATTGAATTAGCTCTCACACCAATATTTGCGTCTAGAGCCTTTGCATTGAGGGCCATCTGAAAACGGCTGTGGTGCTGAAGTTGCCTGTGAATGTGGAGTTGGTGGCATGTGAAACCCGCATGTGGAGCATTCGTTTGTGTGGGATGCTCTACCAGGTTCATTCCTAGATAATGCACTCAAAGGGCACTAAACATAGAGTGTGAAAACTGAGTTTCCTTGAGAGCTGCTTGGAAGCCTGATGGTGTGTGAAGTTAGTGAGCCAAATGGAGTTGTTCTCCCACAAGAACCACTCGGCTGATCCTTCTTCAATATGCCCTTCACCAACATGCAGTGTTTCCTTGATTGAATTAGCTCTCACACCAATATTTGCGTCTAGAGCCTTTGCATTGAGGGCTATCTGTAAACGGCTGTGGCGCTGAAGTTGCCTGAGAATGTGGAGTTGGTGGCATGTGAAACCCGCATGTGGAGCATTCGTTAGTGTGGGATGCTCTCCAAGCTTCATTTCAGTCCTAGGCACTCAAAGGGCACCAAGCATAGAGTGTGAAAACTGAGTTTCCTTGAGAGCTGCTTGGAAGCCTGATGGTGTGTGAAGTTAGTGAGCCAAATGGAGTTGTTCTCCCACAAGAACCACTCGGCTGATCCTTCTTCAATATGCCCTTCACCAACATGCAGTGTTTCCTTGATTGAATTAGCTCTCACACCAATATTTGCGTCTAGAGCCTTTGCATTGAGGGTTATCTGAAAACGGCTGTGGCGCTGAAGTTGCCTGTGAATGTGGAGTTGGTGGCATGTGAAACCCGCATGTGGAGCATTCGTTTGTGGGGGATGCTCTACCAGGTTCATTCCTAGATAATGCACTCAAAGGGCACTAAACATAGAGTGTGAAAACTGAGTTTCCTTGAGAGCTGCTTGGAAGCCTGATGGTGTGTGAAGTTAGTGAGCCAAATGGAGTTGTTCTCCCACAAGAACCACTCGGCTGATCCTTCTTCAATATGCCCTTCACCAACATGCAGTGTTTCCTTGATTGAATTAGCTCTCACACCAATATTTGCGTCTAGAGCCTTTGCATTGAGGGCTATCTGTAAACGGCTGTGGCGCTGAAGTTGCCTGAGAATGTGGAGTAGGTGGCATGTGAAACCCGCATGTAGAGCATTCGTTAGTGTGGAATGCTCTACAAGGTTAATTCCTAGATAATTCACTCAAAGGGCACTAAGCATAGAGTGTGAAAACTGAGTTTCCTTGAGAGCTGCTTGGAAGCCTGATGGTGTGTGAAGTTAGTGAGCCAAATGGAGTTGTTCTCCCACAAGAACCACTCGGCTGATCCTTCTTCAATATGCCCTTCACAACCGACATGCAGTGTTTCCTTGATTGAATTAGCTCTCACACCAATATTTGCGTCTAGAGCCTCTGCATTGAGGGCTATCTGAAAACGGCTGTGGCGCTGAAGTTGCCTGTGAATGTGGAGTTTTAGGCATGTGAAACCCGCATGTGGAGCATTCGTTTGTGTGGGATGCTGACCAAGCTTCATTTCAGTCCTAGGCACTCAAAGAGCACTAAGCATAGAGTGTGAAAACTGAGTTTCCTTGAGAGCTGCTTGGAAGCCTGATGGTGTGTGAAGTTAGTGAGCCAAATGGAGTTGTTCTCCCACAAGAACCACTCGGCTGATCCTTCTTCAATATGCCCTTCACCAACATGCAGTGTTTCCTTGATTGAATTAGCTCTCACACCAATATTTGCGTCTAGAGCCTTTGCATTGAGGGCTATCTGAAAACGGCTGTGGCGCTGAATTTGCCTGTGAATGTGGAGTTGGTGGCATGTGAAACCCGCATGTGGAGCATTCGTTTGTGTGGGATGCTCTACCAGGTTCATTCCTAGATAATGCACTCAAAGGGCACTAAACATAGAGTGTGAAAACTGAGTTTCCTTGAGAGCTGCTTGGAAGCCTGATGGTGTGTGAAGTTAGTGAGCCAAATGGAGTTGTTCTCCCACAAGAACCACTCGGCTGATCCTTCTTCAATATGCCCTTCACCAACATGCAGTGTTTCCTTGATTGAATTAGCTCTCACACCAATATTTGCGTCTAGAGCCTTTGCATTGAGGGCTATCTGAAAACGGCTGTGGCGCTGAAGTTGCCTGTGAATGTGGAGTTGGTGGCATGTGAAACCCGCATGTGGAGCATTCGTTTGTGTGGGATGCTCTACCAGGTTCATTTTTCAGTCCTAGCCATACAAAGGGCACTAAGCATAGAGTGTGAAAACTGAGTTTCCTTGAGAGCTGCTTGGAAGCCTGATGGTGTGTGAAGTTAGTGAGCCAAATGGAGTTGTTCTCCCACAAGAACCACTCGGCTGATCCTTCTTCAATATGCCCTTCACCAATATGCAGTGTTTCCTTGATTGAATTAGCTCTCACACCAATATTTGCGTCTAGAGCCTTTGCATTGAGGGCTATCTGAAAACGGCTGTGGCGCTGAAGTTGCCTGTGAATGTGGAGTTGGTGGCATGTGAAACCCGCATGTGGAGCATTCGTTTGTGTGGGATGCTCTACCAGGTTCATTCCTAGATAATGCACACAAAGGGCACTAAGCATAGAGTGTGAAAACTGAGTTTCCTTGAGAGCTGCTTGGAAGCCTGATGGTGTGTGAAGTTAGTGAGCCAAATGGAGTTGTTCTCCCACAAGAACCACTCGGCTGATCCTTCTTCAATATGCCCTTCACCAACATGCAGTGTTTCCTTGATTGAATTAGCTCTCACACCAATATTTGCGTCTAGAGCCTTTGCATTGAGGGCTATCTGAAAACGGCTGTGGCGCTGAAGTTGCCTGTGAATGTGGAGTTGGTGGCATGTGAAACCCGCATGTGGAGCATTCGTTTATGTGGGATGCTCTACCAGGTTCATTCCTATATAATGCACTCAAAGGGCACTAAGCATAGAGTGTGAAAACTGAGTTTCCTTGAGAGCTGCTTGGAAGCCTGATGGTGTGTGAAGTTAGTGAGCCAAATGGAGTTGTTCTCCCACAAGAACCACTCGGCTGATCCTTCTTCAATATGCCCTTCACCGACATGCAGTGTTTCCTTGATTGAATTAGCTCTCACACCAATATTTGCGTCTAGAGCCTCTGCATTGAGGGCTATCTGAAAACGGCTGTGGCGCTGAAGTTGCCTGTGAATGTGGAGTTTTAGGCATGTGAAACCCGCATGTGGAGCATTCGTTTGTGTGGGATGCTGACCAAGCTTCATTTCAGTCCTAGGCACTCAAAGGGCACTAAGCATAGAGTGTGAAAACTGAGTTTCCTTGAGAGCTGCTTGGAAGCCTGATGGTGTGTGAAGTTAGTGAGCCAAATGGAGTTGTTCTCCCACAAGAACCACTCGGCTGATCCTTCTTCAATATGCCCTTCACCAACATGCAGTGTTTCCTTGATTGAATTAGCTCTCACACCAATATTTGCGTCTAGAGCCTTTGCATTGAGGGCTATCTGAAAACGGCTGTGGCGCTGAAGTTGCCTGTGAATGTGGAGTTGGTGGCATGTGAAACCCGCATGTGGAGCATTCGTTTGTGTGGGATGCTCTACCAGGTTCATTCCTAGATAATGCACTCAAAGGGCACTAAACATAGAGTGTGAAAACTGAGTTTCCTTGAGAGGTGCTTGGAAGCCTGATGGTGTGTGAAGTTAGTGAGCCAAATGGAGTTGTTCTCCCACAAGAACCACTCGGCTGATACTTCTTCAATATGCCCTTCACCAACATGCAGTGTTTCCTTGATTGAATTAGCTCTCACACCAATATTTGCGTCTAGAGCCTTTGCATTGAGGGCTATCTGAAAACGGCTGTGGCGCTGAAGTTGCCTGTGAATGTGGAGTTGGTGGCATGTGAAACCCGCATGTGGAGCATTCGTTTGTGTGGGATGCTCTACCAGGTTCATTTCAGTCCTAGCCATACAAAGGGCACTAAGCATAGAGTGTGAAAACTGAGTTTCCTTGAGAGCTGCTTGGAAGCCTGATGGTGTGTGAAGTTAGTGAGCCAAATGGAGTTGTTCTCCCACAAGAACCACTCGGCTGATCCTTCTTCAATATGCCCTTCACCAACATGCAGTGTTTCCTTGATTGAATTAGCTCTCACACCAATATTTGCGTCTAGAGCCTTTGCATTGAGGGCTATCTGAAAACGGCTGTGGCGCTGAAGTTGCCTGTGAATGTGGAGTTGGTGGCATGTGAAACCCGCATGTGGAGCATTCATTTGTGTGGGATGCTCTACCAGGTTCATTCCTATATAATGCACTCAAAGGGCACTAAGCATAGAGTGTGAAAACTGAGTTTCCTTGAGAGCTGCTTGGAAGCCTGATGGTGTGTGAAGTTAGTGAGCCAAATGGAGTTGTTCTCCCACAAGAACCACTCGGCTGATCCTTCTTCAATATGCCCTTCACCAACATGCAGTGTTTCCTTGATTGAATTAGCTCTCACACCAATATTTGCGTCTAGAGCCTTTGCATTGAGGGCTATCTGAAAACGGCTGTGGCGCTGAAGTTGCCAGTGAATGTGGAGTTGGTGGAATGTGAAACCCGCATGTGGAGCATTCGTTTGTGTGGGATGCTCTACCAGGTTCATTCCTAGATAATGCACTCAAAGGGCACTAAACATAGAGTGTGAAAACTGAGTTTCCTTGAGAGCTGCTTGGAAGCCTGATGGTGTGTGAAGTTAGTGAGCCAAATGGAGTTGTTCTCCCACAAGAACCACTCGGCTGATCCTTCTTCAATATGCTCTTCACCAACATGCAGTGTTTCCTTGATTGAATTAGCTCTCACACCAATATTTGCGTCTAGAGCCTTTGCATTGAGGGCTATCTGAAAATGGCTGTGGCGCTGAAGTTGCCTGTGAATGTGGAGTTGGTGGCATGTGAAACCCGCATGTGGAGCATTCGTTTGTGTGGGATGCTCTACCAGGTTCATTCCTAGATAATGCACTCAAAGGGCACTAAACATAGAGTGTGAAAACTGAGTTTCCTTGAGAGCTGCTTGGAAGCCTGATGGTGTGTGAAGTTAGTGAGCCAAATGGAGTTGTTCTCCCACAAGAACCACTCGGCTGATCCTTTTTCAATATGCCCTTCACCAACATGCAGTGTTTCCTTGATTGAATTAGCTCTCACACCAATATTTGCGTCTAGAGCCTTTGCCTTGAGGGCTATCTGAAAACGGCTGTGGTGCTGAAGTTGCCTGTGAATGTGGAGTTGGTGGCATGTGAAACCCGCATGTGGAGCATTCGTTTGTGTGGGATGCTCTACCAGGTTCATTCCTAGATAATGCACTCAAAGGGCACTAAGCATAGAGTGTGAAAACTGAGTTTCCTTGAGAGCTGCTTGGAAGCCTGATGGTGTGTGAAGTTAGTGAGCCAAATGGAGTTGTTCTCCCACAAGAACCACTCGGCTGATCCTTCTTCAATATGCCCTTCACCAACATGCAGTGTTTCCTTGATTGAATTAGCTCTCACACCAATATTTGCGTCTAGAGCCTTTGCATTGAGGGCTATCTGAAAACGGCTGTGGCGCTGAAGTTGCCTGTGAATGTGGAGTTGGTGGCATGTGAAACCCGCATGTGGAGCATTCGTTTGGGATGCTCTACCAGGTTCATTCCTAGATAATGCACTCAAAGGGCACTTAACATAGAGTGTGAAAACTGAGTTTCCTTGAGAGCTGCTTGGAAGCCTGATGGTGTGTGAAGTTAGTGAGCCAAATGGAGTTGTTCTCCCACAAGAACCACTCGGCTGATCCTTCTTCAATATGCCCTTCACCAACATGCAGTGTTTCCTTGATTGAATTAGCTCTCACACCAATATTTGCGTCTAGAGCCTTTGCATTGTGTGCTATCTGAAAACGGCTGTGGCGCTGAAGTTGCCTGTGAATGTGGAGTTGGTGGCATGTGAAACCCGCATGTGGAGCATTCGTTTGGTGTGGGGATGCTCTACCAGGTTCATTCCTAGATAATGCACTCAAACGGCACTAATTTTAGAGTGTGAAAACTGAGTTTCCTTGAGAGCTGCTTGGAAGCCTGATGGTGTGTGAAGTTAGTGAGCCAAATGGAGTTGTTCTCCCACAAGAACCACTCGGCTGATCCTTCTTCAATATGCCCTTCACCCAACATGCAGTGTTTCCTTGATTGAATTAGCTCTCACACCAATATTTGCATCTAGAGCCTTTGCATTGAGGGCTATCTGAAAACGGCTGTGGCGCTGAAGTTGCCTGTGAATGTGGAGTTGGTGGCATGTGAAACCCGCATGTGGAGCATTCGTTTGTGTGGGATGCTCTACCAGGTTCATTCCCAGATAATGCACTAAACGGGCACTAAGCATAGAGTGTGAAAAGTGAGTTTCCTTGAGAGCTGCTTGGAAGCCTGATGGTGTGTGAAGTTAGTGAGCCAAATGGAGTTGTTCTCCCACAAGAACCACTCGGCTGATCCTTCTTCAATATGCCCTTCACCAACATGCAGTGTTTCCTTGATTGAATTAGCTCTCACGACCAATATTTGCATCTAGAGCCTTTGCATTGAGGGCTATCTGAAAACGGCTGTGGCGCTGAAGTTGCCTGTGAATGTGGAGTTGGTGGCATGTGAAACCCGCATGTGGAGCATTCGTTTATGTGGGATGCTCTACCAGGTTCATTCCTATATAATGCACTCAAAGGGCACTAAGCATAGAGTGTGAAAACTGAGTTTCCTTGAGAGCTGCTTGGAAGCCTGATGGTGTGTGAAGTTAGTGAGCCAAATGGAGTTGTTCTCCCACAAGAACCACTCGGCTGATCCTTCTTCAATATGCCCTTCACCGACATGCAGTGTTTCCTTGATTGAATTAGCTCTCACACCAATATTTGCGTCTAGAGCCTCTGCATTGAGGGCTATCTGAAAACGGCTGTGGCGCTGAAGTTGCCTGTGAATGTGGAGTTTTAGGCATGTGAAAACCCGCATGTGTGAGCATTCGTTTGTGTGGGATGTGATGCTGACCAAGCTTCATTTCAGTCCTAGGCACTCAAAGGGCACTAAGCATAGAGTGTGAAAACTGAGTTTCCTTGAGAGCTGCTTGGAAGCCTGATGGTGTGTGAAGTTAGTGAGCCAAATGGAGTTGTTCTCCCACAAGAACCACTCGGCTGATCCTTCTTCAATATGCCCTTCACCAACATGCAGTGTTTCCTTGATTGAATTAGCTCTCACACCAATATTTGCGTCTAGAGCCTTTGCATTGAGGGCTATCTGAAAACGGCTGTGGCGCTGAAGTTGCCTGTGAATGTGGAGTTGGTGGCATGTGAAACCCGCATGTGGAGCATTCGTTTGTGTGGGATGCTCTACCAGGTTCATTCCTAGATAATGCACTCAAAGGGCACTAAACATAGAGTGTGAAAACTGAGTTTCCTTGAGAGGTGCTTGGGAAGCCTGATGGTGTGTGAAGTTAGTGAGCCAAATGGAGTTGTTCTCCCACAAGAACCACTCGGCTGATACTTCTTCAATATGCCCTTCACCAACATGCAGTGTTTCCTTGATTGAATTAGCTCTCACACCAATATTTGCGTCTAGAGCCTTTGCATTGAGGGCTATCTGAAAACGGCTGTGTCGCTGAAGTTGCCTGTGAATGTGGAGTTGGTGGCATGTGAAACCCGCATGTGGAGCATTCGTTTGTGTGGGATGCTCTACCAGGTTCATTTCAGTCCTAGCCATACAAAGGGCACTAAGCATAGAGTGTGAAAAACTGAGTTTCCTTGAGAGCTGCTTGGAAGCCTGATGGTGTGTGAAGTTAGTGAGCCAAATGGAGTTGTTCTCCACAAGAACCACTCGGCTGATCCTTCTTCAATATGCCCTTCACCAACATGCAGTGTTTCCTTGATTGAATTAGCTCTCACACCAATATTTGCGTCTAGAGCCTTTGCATTGAGGGCTATCTGAAAACGGCTGTGGCGCTGAAGTTGCCTGTGAATGTGGAGTTGGTGGCATGTGAAACCCGCATGTGGAGCATTCATTTGTGTGGGATGCTCTACCAGGTTCATTCCTATATAATGCACTCAAAGGGCACTAAGCATAGAGTGTGAAAACTGAGTTTCTTGAGAGCTGCTTGGAAGCCTGATGGTGTGTGAAGTTAGTGAGCCAAATGGAGTTGTTCTCCCACAAGAACCACTCGGCTGATCCTTCTTCAATATGCCCTTCACCAACATGCAGTGTTTCCTTGATTGAATTAGCTCTCACACCAATATTTGCGTCTAGAGCCTTTGCATTGAGGGCTATCTGAAAACGGCTGTGGCGCTGAAGTTGCCTGTGAATGTGGAGTTGGTGGAATGTGAAACCCGCATGTGGAGCATTCGTTTGTGTGGGATGCTCTACCAGGTTTCATTCCTAGATAATGCACTCAAAGGGCACTAAACATAGAGTGTGAAAACTGAGTTTCCTTGAGAGCTGCTTGGAAGCCTGATGGTGTGTGAAGTTAGTGAGCCAAATGGAGTTGTTCTCCACAAGAACCACTCGGCTGATCCTTCTTCAATATGCCCTTCACCAACATGCAGTGTTTCCTTGATTGAATTAGCTCTCACACCAATATTTGCGTCTAGAGCCTTTGCATTGAGGGCTATCTGAAAACGGCTGTGGCGCTGAAGTTGCCTGTGAATGTGGAGTTGGTGGCATGTGAAACCCGCATGTGGAGCATTCGTTTGTGTGGGATGCTCTACCAGGTTCATTCCTAGATACTCCACTCAAAGGCCACTAAGCATAGAGTGTGAAAACTGAGTTTCCTTGAGAGCTGCTTGGAAGCCTGATGGTGTGTGAAGTTAGTGAGCCAAATGGAGTTGTTCTCCCACAAGAACCACTCGGCTGATCCTTCTTCAATATGCCCTTCACCAACATGCAGTGTTTCCTTGATTGAATTAGCTCTCACACCAATATTTGCGTCTAGAGCCTTTGCATTGAGGTCTATCTGAAAACGGCTGTGGCGCTGAAGTTGCCTGTGAATGTGGAGTTGGTGGCATGTGAAACCCGCATATGGAGCATTCGTTTGTGTGGGATGCTCTACCAGGTTCATTCCTAGATAATGCACTCAAAGGGCACTAAGCATAGAGTGTGAAAACTGAGTTTCCTTGAGTGCTGCTTGGAAGCCTGATGGTGTGTGAAGTTAGTGAGCCAAATGGAGTTGTTCTCCCACAAGAACCACTCGGCTGATCCTTCTTCAATATGCTCTTCACCAACATGCAGTGTTTCCTTGATTGAATTAGCTCTCACACCAATATTTGCGTCTAGAGCCTTTGCATTGAGGGCTATCTGAAAATGGCTGTGGCGCTGAAGTTGCCTGTGAATGTGGAGTTGGTGGCATGTGAAACCCGCATGTGGAGCATTCGTTTGTGTGGGATGCTCTACCAGGTTCATTCCTAGATAATGCACTCAAAGGGCACTAAACATAGAGTGTGAAAACTGAGTTTCCTTGAGAGCTGCTTGGAAGCCTGATGGTGTGTGAAGTTAGTGAGCCAAATGGAGTTGTTCTCCCACAAGAACCACTCGGCTGATCCTTTTTCAATATGCCCTTCACCAACATGCAGTGTTTCCTTGATTGAATTAGCTCTCACACCAATATTTGCGTCTAGAGCCTTTGCCTTGAGGGCTATCTGAAAACGGCTGTGGTGCTGAAGTTGCCTGTGAATGTGGAGTTGGTGGCATGTGAAACCCGCATGTGGAGCATTCGTTTGTGTGGGATGCTCTACCAGGTTCATTCCTAGATAATGCACTCAAAGGGCACTAAGCATAGAGTGTGAAAACTGAGTTTCCTTGAGAGCTGCTTGGAAGCCTGATGGTGTGTGAAGTTAGTGAGCCAAATGGAGTTGTTCTCCCACAAGAACCACTCGGCTGATCCTTCTTCAATATGCCCTTCACCAACATGCAGTGTTTCCTTGATTGAATTAGCTCTCACACCAATATTTGCGTCTAGAGCCTTTGCATTGAGGGCTATCTGAAAACGGCTGTGGCGCTGAAGTTGCCTGTGAATGTGGAGTTGGTGGCATGTGAAACCCGCATGTGGAGCATTCGTTTGTGTGGGATGCTCTACCAGGTTCATTCCTAGATAATGCACTCAAAGGGCACTTAACATAGAGTGTGAAAACTGAGTTTCCTTGAGAGCTGCTTGGAAGCCTGATGGTGTGTGAAGTTAGTGAGCCAAATGGAGTTGTTCTCCCACAAGAACCACTCGGCTGATCCTTCTTCAATATGCCCTTCACCAACATGCAGTGTTTCCTTGATTGAATTAGCTCTCACACCAATATTTGCGTCTAGAGCCTTTGCATTGAGGGCTATCTGAAAACATTTGTGGTGCTGAAGTTGCCTGTGAATGTGGAGTTGGTGGCATGTGAAACCCGCATGTGGAGCATTCGTTTGTGTGGGATGCTCTACCAGGTTCATTCCTAGATAATGCACTCAAAGGGCACTAAACATAGAGTGTGAAAACTGAGTTTCCTTGAGAGCTCTTTAGAAGCCTGATGGTGTGTGAAGTTAGTGAGCCAAATGGAGTTGTTCTCCCACAAGAACCACTCGGCTGATCCTTCTTCAATATGCCCTTCACCAACATGCAGTGTTTCCTTGATTGAATTAGCTCTCACACCAATATTTGCGTCTAGAGCCTTTGCATTGAGGGCTATCTGAAAACGGCTGTGGCGCTGAAGTTGCCTGTGAATGTGGAGTTTTAGGCATGTGAAACCCGCATGTGGAGCATTCGTTTGTGTGGGATGCTGACCAAGCTTCATTTCAGTCCTAGGCACACAAAGAGCACTAAGCATCGAGTGTGAGAACTGAGTTTCCTTGAGAGCTGCTTGGAAGCCTGATGGTGTGTGAAGTTAGTGAGTCAAATAGAGTTGTTCTCCCACAAGAACCACTCGGCTGATCCTTCTTCAATATGCCCTTCACCAACATGCAGTGTTTCCTTGATTGAATTAGCTCTCACACCAATATTTGCATCTAGAGCCTTTGCATTGAGGGCTATCTGAAAACGGCTGTGGCGCTGAAGTTGCCTGTGAATGTGGAGTTGGTGGCATGTGAAACCCGCATGTGGAGCATTCGTTTGTGTGGGATGCTCTACCAGGTTCATTCCTAGATAATGCACTCAAAGGGCACTAAACATAGAGTGTGAAAACTGAGTTTCCTTGAGAGCTGCTTGGAAGCCTGATGGTGTGTGAAGTTAGTGAGCCAAATGGAGTTGTTCTCCCACAAGAACCACTCGGCTGATCCTTCTTCAATATGCCCTTCACCGACATGCAGTGTTTCCTTGATTGAATTAGCTCTCACACCAATATTTGCGTCTAGAGCCTTTGCATTGAGGGCTATCTGAAAACGGCTGTGGCGCTGAAGTTGCCTGTGAATGTGGAGTTGGTGGCATGTGAAACCCGCATGTGGAGCATTCGTTTGTGTGGGATGCTGACCAAGCTTCATTTCAGTCCTAGGCACTCAAAGGGCACTAAGCATAGAGTGTGAAAACTGAGTTTCCTTGAGAGCTGCTTGGAAGCCTGATGGTGTGTGAAGTTAGTGAGCCAAATGGAGTTGTTCTCCCACAAGAACCACTCGGCTGATCCTTCTTCAATATGCCCTTCACCAACATGCAGTGTTTCCTTGATTGAATTAGCTCTCACACCAATATTTGCGTCTAGAGCCTTTGCATTGAGGGCTATCTGAAAACGGCTGTGGCGCTGAAGTTGCCTGAGAATGTGGAGTTGGTGGCATGTGAAACCCGCATGTGGAGCATTCGTTTGTGTGGGATGCTCTACCAGGTTTATTCCTAGATAATGCACTCAAAGGGCGCTAAACATAGAGTGTGAAAACTGAGTTTCCTTGAGAGCTGCTTGGAAGCCTGATGGTGTGTGAAGTTAGTGAGCCAAATGGAGTTGTTCTCCCACAAGAACCACTCGGCTGATCCTTCTTCAATATGCTCTTCACCAACATGCAGTGTTTCCTTGATTGAATTAGCTCTCACACCAATATTTGCGTCTAGAGCCTTTGCATTGAGGGCTATCTGAAAACGGCTGTGGCGCTGAAGTTGCCTGTGAATGTGGAGTTGGTGGCATGTGAAACCCGCATGTGGAGCATTCGTTTGTGTGGGATGCTGACCAAGCTTCATTTCAGTCCTAGGCACTCAAAGGGCACTAAGCATAGAGTGTGAAAACTGAGTTTCCTTGAGAGCTGCTTGGAAGCCTGATGGTGTGTGAAGTTAGTGAGCCAAATGGAGTTGTTCTCCCACAAGAACCACTCGGCTGATCCTTCTTCAATATGCCCTTCACCAACATGCAGTGTTTCCTTGATTGAATTAGCTCTCACACCAATATTTGCGTCTAGAGCCTTTGCATTGAGGGCTATCTGAAAACGGCTGTGGCGCTGAAGTTGCCTGTGAATGTGGAGTTGGTGGCATGTGAAACCCGCATGTGGAGCATTCGTTTGTGTGGGATGCTCTACCAGGTTCATTTCAGTCCTAGCCATACAAAGGGCACTAAGCATAGAGTGTGAAAACTGAGTTTCCTTGAGAGCTGCTTGGAAGCCTGATGGTGTGTGAAGTTAGTGAGCCAAATGGAGTTGTTCTCCCACAAGAACCACTTGGCTGATCCTTCTTCAATATGCCCTTCACCAACATGCAGTGTTTCCTTGATTGAATTAGCTCTCACACCAATATTTGCGTCTAGAGCCTTTGCATTGAGGGCTATCTGAAAACGGCTGTGGCGCTGAAGTTGCGTGTGAATGTGGAGTTGGTGGCATGTGAAACCCGCATGTGGAGCATTCGTTTGTGTGGGATGCTCTCCAAGCTTCATTTCAGTCCTAGGCACTCAAAGGGCACTAAGCATAGAGTGTGAAAACTGAGTTTCCTTGAGAGCTGCTTGGAAGCCTGATGGTGTGTGAAGTTAGTGAGCCAAATGGAGTTGTTCTCCCACAAGAACCACTCGGCTGATCCTTCTTCAATATGCCCTTCACCAACATGCAGTGTTTCCTTGATTGAATTAGCTCTCACACCAATATTTGCGTCTAGAGCCTTTGCATTGAGGGCTATCTGAAAACGGCTGTGACGCTGAGGTTGCCTGTGAATGTGGAGTTGGTGGCATGTGAAACCCGCATGTGGAGCATTCGTTTGTGTGGGATGCTCTCCAAGCTTCATTTCAGTCCTAGGCACTCAAAGGGCACTAAGCATAGAGTGTTAAAACTGAGTTTCCTTGAGAGCTGCTTGGAAGCCTGATGGTGTGTGAAGTTAGTGAGCCAAATGGAGTTGTTCTCCCACAAGAACCACTCGGCTGATCCTTCTTCAATATGCCCTTCACCAACATGCAGTGTTTCCTTGATTGAATTAGCTCTCACACCAATATTAGTGTCTAGAGCCTTTGCAATGAGGGCTATCTGAAAACGGCTGTGGCGCTGAAGTTGCCTGTGAATGTGGAGTTGGTGGCATGTGAAAACCCGCATGTGGAGCATTCGTTTGTGTGGGATGCTCTACCAGGTTCATTCCTAGATAATGCACTCAAAGGGCACTAAGCATAGAGTGTGAAAACTGAGTTTCCTTGAGAGCTGCTTGGAAGCCTGATGGTGTGTGACGTTAGTGAGCCAAATGGAGTTGTTCTCCCACAAGAACCACTCGGCTGATCCTTCTTCAATATGCCCTTCACCAACATGCAGTGTTTCCTTGATTGAATTAGCTCTCACACCAATATTTGCGTCTAGAGCCTTTGCATTGAGGGCTATCTGAAAACGGCTGTGGCGCTGAGGTTGCCTGTGAATGTGGAGTTGGTGGCATGTGAAACCCGCATGTGGAGCATTCGTTTGTGTGGGATGCTCTACCAGGTTCATTCCTAGATAATGCATTCAAAGGGCACTAAGCATAGAGTGTGAAAACTGAGTTTCCTTGAGAGCTGCTTGGAAGCCTGATGGTGTGTGAAGTTAGTGAGCCAAATGGAGTTGTTCTCCCACAAGAACCACTTGGCTGATCCTTCTTCAATATGCCCTTCACCAACATGCAGTATTTCCTTGATTGAATTAGCTCTCACACCAATATTTGCGTCTAGAGCCTTTGCATTGAGGGCTATCTGAAAACGGCTGTGGCGCTGAAGTTGCCTGTGAATGTGGAGTTGGTGGCATGTGAAACCCGCATGTGGAGCATTCGTTTGTGTGGGATGCTCTCCAAGCTTCATTTCAGTCCTAGGCACTCAAAGGGCACTAAGCATAGAGTGTGAAAACTGAGTTTCCTTGAGAGCTGCTTGGAAGCCTGATGGTGTGTGAAGTTAGTGAGCCAAATGGAGTTGTTCTCCCACAAGAACCACTCGGCTGATCCTTCTTCAATATGCCCTTCACCAACATGCAGTGTTTCCTTGATTGAATTAGCTCTCACACCAATATTTGCATCTAGAGCCTTTGCATTGAGGGCTATCTGAAAACGGCTGTGGCGCTGAGGTTGCTGTGAATGTGGAGTTGGTGGCATGTGAAACCCGCATGTGGAGCATTCGTTTGTGTGGGATGCTCTACCATGTTCATTCCTAGATAATGCACTCAAAGGGCACTAAGCATAGAGTGTGAAAACTGAGTTTCCTTGAGAGCTGCTTGGAAGCCTGATGGTGTGTGAAGTTAGTGAGCCAAATGGAGTTGTTCTCCCACAAGAACCACTCGGCTGATCCTTCTTCAATATGCCCTTCACCAACATGCAGTGTTTCCTTGATTGAATTAGCTCTCACACCAATATTTGCGTCTAGAGCCTTTGCATTGAGGGCTATCTGAAAACGGCTGTGGCGCTGAGGTTGCCTGTGAATGTGGAGTTGGTGGCATGTGAAACCTGCATGTGGAGCATTCGTTTGTGTGGGATGCTCTACCAGGTTCATTCCTAGATAATGCATTCAAAGGGCACTAAGCATAGAGTGTGAAAACTGAGTTTCCTTGAGAGCTGCTTGGAAGCCTGATGGTGTGTGAAGTTAGTGAGCCAAATGGAGTTGTTCTCCCACAAGAACCACTCGGCTGATCCTTCTTCAATATGCCCTTCACCAACATGCAGTGTTTCCTTGATTGAATTAGCTCTCACACCAATATTTGCGTCTAGAGCCTTTGCATTGAGGGCTATCTGAAAACGGCTGTGGCGCTGAAGTTGCCTGTGAATGTGGAGTTTTAGGCATGTGAAACCCGCATGTGGAGCATTCGTTTGTGTGGGATGCTCTCCAAGCTTCATTTCAGTCCTAGGCACTCAAAGGGCACTAAGGATAAAGTGTGAAAACTGAGTTTCCTTGAGAGCTGCTTGGAAGCCTGATGGTGTGTGAAGTTAGTGAGCCAAATGGAGTTGTTCTCCCACAAGAACCACTCGGCTGATCCTTCTTCAATATGCCCTTCACCAACATGCAGTGTTTCCTTGATTGAATTAGCTCTCACACCAATATTTGCATCTAGAGCCTTTGTATTGAGGGCTATCTGAAAACGGCTGTGGCGCTGAAGTTGCCTGTGAATGTGGAGTTGGTTGCATGTGAAACCCGCATGTGGAGCATTCGTTTGTGTGGGATGCTCTACCAGGTTCATTCCTAGATAATGCACTCAAAGGGCACTAAGCATAGAGTGTGAAAACTGAGTTTCCTTGAGAGCTGCTTGGAAGCCTGATGGTGTGTGAAGTTAGTGAGCCAAATGGAGTTGTTCTCCCACAAGAACCACTCGGCTGATCCTTCTTCAATATGCCCTTCACCAACATGCAGTGTTTCCTTGATTGAATTAGCTCTCACACCAATATTTGCGTCTAGAGCCTTTGCATTGAGGGCTATCTGAAAACGGCTGTGGCGCTGAAGTTGCCTGTGAATGTGGAGTTGGTGGCATGTGAAACCCGCATGTGGAGCATTCGTTTGTGTGGGATGCTCTACCAGGTTCATTTCAGTCCTAGCCATACAAAGTGCACTAAGCATAGAGTGTGAAAACTGAGTTTCCTTGAGAGCTGCTTGGAAGCCTGATGGTGTGTGAAGTTAGTGAGCCACATGGAGTTGTTCTCCCACAAGAACCACTCGGCTGATCCTTCTTCAATATGCCCTTCACCAACATGCAGTGTTTCCTTGATTGAATTAGCTCTCACACCAATATTTGCGTCTAGAGCCTTTGCATTGAGGGCTATCTGAAAACGGCTGTGGCGCTGAAGTTGCCTGTGAATGTGGAGTTGGTGGCATGTGAAACCCGCATGTGGAGCATTCGTTTGTGTGGGATGCTCTACCAGGTTCATTCCTAGATAATGCACTCAAAGGGCACTAAGCATAGAGTGTGAAAACTGAGTTTCCTTGAGAGCTGCTTGGAAGCCTGATGGTGTGTGAAGTTAGTGAGCCAAATGGAGTTGTTCTCCCACAAGAACCACTCGGCTGATCCTTCTTCAATATGCCCTTCACCAACATGCAGTGTTTCCTTGATTGAATTAGCTCTCACACCAATATTTGCGTCTAGAGCCTTTGCAATGAGGGCTATCTGAAAACGGCTGTGGCGCTGAAGTTGCCTGTGAATGTGGAGTTGGTGGCATGTGAAACCCGCATGTGGAGCATTCGTTTGTGTGGGATGCTCTACCAGGTTCATTCCTAGATAATGCACTCAAAGGCCACTAAGCATAGAGTGTGAAAACTGAGTTTCCTTGAGAGCTGCTTGGAAGCCTGATGGTGTGTGAAGTTAGTGAGCCAAATGGAGTTGTTCTCCCACAAGAACCACTCGGCTGATCCTTCTTCAATATGCCCTTCACCAACATGCAGTGTTTCCTTGATTGAATTAGCTCTCACACCAATATTTGCGTCTAGAGCCTTTGCATTGAGGGCTATCTGAAAACAGCTTTGGCGCTCAAGTTGCCTGTGAATGTGGAGTTGGTGGCATGTGAAACCCGCATGTGGAGCATTCGTTTGTGTGGGATGCTCTACCAGGTTCATTCCTAGATAATGCACTCAAAGGCCACTAAGCATAGAGTGTGAAAACTGAGTTTCCTTGAGAGCTGCTTGGAAGCCTGATGGTGTGTGAAGTTAGTGAGCCAAATGGAGTTGTTCTCCCACAAGAACCACTCGGCTGATCCTTCTTCAATATGCCCTTCACCAACATGCAGTGTTTCCTTGATTGAATTAGCTCTCACACCAATATTTGCGTCTAGAGCCTTTGCATTGAGGGCTATCTGAAAACGGCTGTGGCGCTGAAGTTGCCTGTGAATGTGGAGTTGGTGGCATGTGAAACCCGCATGTGGAGCATTCGTTTGTGTGGTATGCTCTCCAAGCTTCATTTCAGTCCTAGGCACTCAAAGGGCACTAAGCATAGAGTGTGAAAACTGAGTTTCCTTGAGAGCTGCTTGGAAGCCTGATGGTGTGTGAAGTTAGTGAGCCAAATGGAGTTGTTCTCCCACAAGAACCACTCGGCTGATCCTTCTTCAATATGCCCTTCACCAACATGCAGTGTTTCCTTGATTGAATTAGCTCTCACACCAATATTTGCGTCTAGAGCCTTTGCATTGAGGGCTATCTGAAAACGGCTGTGGCGCTGAAGTTGCCTGTGAATGTGGAGTTTTAGGCATGTGAAACCCGCATGTGGAGCATTCGTTTGTGTGGGATGCTCTCCAAGCTTCATTTCAGTCCTAGGCACTCAAAGGGCACTAAGGATAAAGTGTGAAAACTGAGTTTCCTTGAGAGCTGCTTGGAAGCCTGATGGTGTGTGAAGTTAGTGAGCCAAATGGAGTTGTTCTCCCACAAGAACCACTCGGCTGATCCTTCTTCAATATGCCCTTCACCAACATGCAGTGTTTCTTGATTGAATTAGCTCTCACACCAATATTTGCATCTAGAGCCTTTGTATTGAGGGCTATCTGAAAACGGCTGTGGCGCTGAAGTTGCCTGTGAATGTGGAGTTGGTTGCATGTGAAACCCGCATGTGGAGCATTCGTTTGTGTGGGATGCTCTACCAGGTTCATTCCTAGATAATGCACTCAAAGGGCACTAAGCATAGAGTGTGAAAACTGAGTTTCCTTGAGAGCTGCTTGGAAGCCTGATGGTGTGTGAAGTTAGTGAGCCAAATGGAGTTGTTCTCCCACAAGAACCACTCGGCTGATCCTTCTTCAATATGCCCTTCACCAACATGCAGTGTTTCCTTGATTGAATTAGCTCTCACACCAATATTTGCGTCTAGAGCCTTTGCATTGAGGGCTATCTGAAAACGGCTGTGGCGCTGAAGTTGCCTGTGAATGTGGAGTTGGTGGCATGTGAAACCCGCATGTGGAGCATTCGTTTGTGTGGGATGCTCTACCAGGTTCATTTCAGTCCTAGCCATACAAAGTGCACTAAGCATAGAGTGTGAAAACTGAGTTTCCTTGAGAGCTGCTTGGAAGCCTGATGGTGTGTGAAGTTAGTGAGCCACATGGAGTTGTTCTCCCACAAGAACCACTCGGCTGATCCTTCTTCAATATGCCCTTCACCAACATGCAGTGTTTCCTTGATTGAATTAGCTCTCACACCAATATTTGCGTCTAGAGCCTTTGCATTGAGGGCTATCTGAAAACGGCTGTGGCGCTGAAGTTGCCTGTGAATGTGGAGTTGGTGGCATGTGAAACCCGCATGTGGAGCATTCGTTTGTGTGGGATGCTCTACCAGGTTCATTCCTAGATAATGCACTCAAAGGGCACTAAGCATAGAGTGTGAAAACTGAGTTTCCTTGAGAGCTGCTTGGAAGCCTGATGGTGTGTGAAGTTAGTGAGCCAAATGGAGTTGTTCTCCCACAAGAACCACTCGGCTGATCCTTCTTCAATATGCCCTTCACCAACATGCAGTGTTTCCTTGATTGAATTAGCTCTCACACCAATATTTGCGTCTAGAGCCTTTGCAATGAGGGCTATCTGAAAACGGCTGTGGCGCTGAAGTTGCCTGTGAATGTGGAGTTGGTGGCATGTGAAACCCGCATGTGGAGCATTCGTTTGTGTGGGATGCTCTACCAGGTTCATTCCTAGATAATGCACTCAAAGGCCACTAAGCATAGAGTGTGAAAACTGAGTTTCCTTGAGAGCTGCTTGGAAGCCTGATGGTGTGTGAAGTTAGTGAGCCAAATGGAGTTGTTCTCCCACAAGAACCACTCGGCTGATCCTTCTTCAATATGCCCTTCACCAACATGCAGTGTTTCCTTGATTGAATTAGCTCTCACACCAATATTTGCGTCTAGAGCCTTTGCATTGAGGGCTATCTGAAAACAGCTTTGGCGCTCAAGTTGCCTGTGAATGTGGAGTTGGTGGCATGTGAAACCCGCATGTGGAGCATTCGTTTGTGTGGGATGCTCTACCAGGTTCATTCCTAGATAATGCACTCAAAGGCCACTAAGCATAGAGTGTGAAAACTGAGTTTCCTTGAGAGCTGCTTGGAAGCCTGATGGTGTGTGAAGTTAGTGAGCCAAATGGAGTTGTTCTCCACAAGAACCACTCGGCTGATCCTTCTTCAATATGCCCTTCACCAACATGCAGTGTTTCCTTGATTGAATTAGCTCTCACACCAATATTTGCGTCTAGAGCCTTTGCATTGAGGGCTATCTGAAAACGGCTGTGGCGCTGAAGTTGCCTGTGAATGTGGAGTTGGTGGCATGTGAAACCCGCATGTGGAGCATTCGTTTGTGTGGTATGCTCTCCAAGCTTCATTTCAGTCCTAGGCACTCAAAGGGCACTAAGCATAGAGTGTGAAAACTGAGTTTCCTTGAGAGCTGCTTGGAAGCCTGATGGTGTGTGAAGTTAGTGAGCCAAATGGAGTTGTTCTCCCACAAGAACCACTCGGCTGATCCTTCTTCAATATGCCCTTCACCAACATGCAGTGTTTCCTTGATTGAATTAGCTCTCACACCAATATTTGCGTCTAGAGCCTTTGCATTGAGGGCTATCTGAAAACGGCTGTGGCACTGAAGTTGCCTGTGAATGTGGAGTTGGTGGCATGTGAAACCCGCATGTGGAGCATTCGTTTGTGTGGGATGCTCTACCAGGTTCATTCCTAGATAATGCACACAAAGGGCACTAAGCATAGAGTGTGAAAACTGAGTTTCCTTGAGAGCTGCTTGGAAGCCTGGTGGTGTGTGAAGTTAGTGAGCCAAATGCAGTTGTTCTCCCACAAGAACCACTCGGCTGATCCTTCTTCAATATGCCCTTCACCAACATGCAGTGTTTCCTTGATTGAATTAGCTCTTCACACCAATATTTGCGTCTAGAGCCGTTGTATTGAGGGCTATCTGAAAACGGCTGTGGCGCTGAAGTTGCCTGTGAATGTGGAGTTGGTGGCATGTGAAACCCGCATGTGGAGCATTCATTTGCGTGGGATGCTCTCCAAGCTTCATTTCAGTCCTAGGCACTCAAATGGCACTAAGCATAGAGTGTGAAAAACTGAGTTTCCTTGAGAGCTGCTTGGAAGCCTGATGGTGTGTGAAGTTAGTGAGCCAAATGGAGTTGTTCTCCCACAAGAACCACTCGGCTGATCCTTCTTCAATATGCCCTTCACCAACATGCAGTGCTTCCTTGATTGAATTAGCTCTCACACCAATATTTGCGTCTAGAGCCTTTGCATTGAGGGCTATCTGAAAACGGCTGTGGCGCTGAAGTTGCCTGACAATGTGGAGTTGGTGGCATGTGAAACCCGCATGTAGAGCATTCGTTAGTGTGGAATGCTCTACAAGGTTAATTCCTAGATAATTTACTCAAAGGGCACTAAGCATAGAGTGTGAAAACTGAGTTTCCTTGAGAGCTACTTGGAAGCCTGATGGTGTGTGAAGTTAGTGAGCCAAATGGAGTTGTTCTCCCACAAGAACCACTCGGCTGATCCTTCTTCAATATGCCCTTCACCAACATGCAGTGTTCCTAGATTGAATTAGCTCTCACACCAATATTTGCATCTAGAGCCTTTGTATTGAGGGCTATCTGAAAACGGCTGTGGCGCTGAGGTTGCTGTGAATGTGGAGTTGGTGGCATGTGAAACCCCGCATGTGGAGCATTCGTTTGTGTGGGATGCTCTACCAGGTTCATTCCTAGATAATGCACTCAAAGGCCACTAAGCATAGAGTGTGAAAACTGAGTTTCCTTGAGAGCTGCTTGGAAGCCTGATGGTGTGTGAAGTTAGTGAGCCAAATGGAGTTGTTCTCCCACAAGAACCACTCGGCTGATCCTTCTTCAATATGCCCTTCACCAACATGCAGTGTTTCCTTGATTGAATTAGCTCTCACACCAATATTTGCGTCTAGAGCCTTTGCATTGAGGGCTATCTGAAAACGGCTGTGGCGCTGAAGTTGCCTGTGAATGTGGAGTGGTGGCATGTGAAACCCGCATGTGGAGCATTCGTTTGTGTGGGATGCTCTACCAGGTTCATTTCAGTCCTAGCCATACAAAGGGCACTAAGCATAGAGTGTGAAAACTGAGTTTCCTTGAGAGCTGCTTGGAAGCCTGATGGTGTGTGAAGTTAGTGAGCCAAATGGAGTTGTTCTCCCACAAGAACCACTTGGCTGATCCTTCTTCAATATGCCCTTCACCAACATGCAGTGTTTCCTTGATTGAATTAGCTCTCACACCAATATTTGCGTCTAGAGCCTTTGCATTGAGGGCTATCTGAAAACGGCTGTGGCGCTGAAGTTGCGTGTGAATGTGGAGTTGGTGGCATGTGAAACCCGCATGTGGAGCATTCGTTTGTGTGGGATGCTCTCCAAGCTTCATTTCAGTCCTAGGCACTCAAACGGCACTAAGCATAGAGTGTGAAAACTGAGTTTCCTTGAGAGCTGCTTGGAAGCCTGATGGTGTGTGAAGTTAGTGAGCCAAATGGAGTTGTTCTCCCACAAGAACCACTCGGCTGATCCTTCTTCAATATGCCCTTCACCAACATGCAGTGTTTCCTTGATTGAATTAGCTCTCACACCAATATTTGCGTCTAGAGCCTTTGCATTGAGGGCTATCTGAAAACGGCTGTGACGCTGAGGTTGCCTGTGAATGTGGAGTTGGTGGCATGTGAAACCCGCATGTGGAGCATTCGTTTGTGTGGGATGCTCTCCAAGCTTCATTTCAGTCCTAGGCACTCAAAGGGCACTAAGCATAGAGTGTTAAAACTGAGTTTCCTTGAGAGCTGCTTGGAAGCCTGATGGTGTGTGAAGTTAGTGAGCCAAATGGAGTTGTTCTCCCACAAGAACCACTCGGCTGATCCTTCTTCAATATGCCCTTCACCAACATGCAGTGTTTCCTTGATTGAATTAGCTCTCACACCAATATTAGTGTCTAGAGCCTTTGCAATGAGGGCTATCTGAAAACGGCTGTGGCGCTGAAGTTGCCTGTGAATGTGGAGTTGGTGGCATGTGAAACCCGCATGTGGAGCATTCGTTTGTGTGGGATGCTCTACCAGGTTCATTCCTAGATAATGCACTCAAAGGCCACTAAGCATAGAGTGTGAAAACTGAGTTTCCTTGAGAGCTGCTTGGAAGCCTGATGGTGTGTGAAGTTAGTGAGCCAAATGGAGTTGTTCTCCCACAAGAACCACTCGGCTGATCCTTCTTCAATATGCCCTTCACCAACATGCAGTGTTTCCTTGATTGAATTAGCTCTCACACCAATATTTGCGTCTAGAGCCTTTGCATTGAGGGCTATCTGAAAACGGCTGTGGCGCTGAAGTTGCCTGTGAATGTGGAGTTGGTGGCATGTGAAACCCGCATGTGGAGCATTCGTTTGTGTGGTATGCTCTCCAAGCTTCATTTCAGTCCTAGGCACTCAAAGGGCACTAAGCATAGAGTGTGAAAACTGAGTTTCCTTGAGAGCTGCTTGGAAGCCTGATGGTGTGTGAAGTTAGTGAGCCAAATGGAGTTGTTCTCCCACAAGAACCACTCGGCTGATCCTTCTTCAATATGCCCTTCACCAACATGCAGTGTTTCCTTGATTGAATTAGCTCTCACACCAATATTTGCGTCTAGAGCCTTTGCATTGAGGGCTATCTGAAAACGGCTGTGGCACTGAAGTTGCCTGTGAATGTGGAGTTGGTGGCATGTGAAACCCGCATGTGGAGCATTCGTTTGTGTGGGATGCTCTACCAGGTTCATTCCTAGATAATGCACACAAAGGGCACTAAGCATAGAGTGTGAAAACTGAGTTTCCTTGAGAGCTGCTTGGAAGCCTGGTGGTGTGTGAAGTTATTGAGCCAAATGGAGTTGTTCTCCCACAAGAACCACTCGGCTGATCCTTCTTCAATATGCCCTTCACCAACATGCAGTGTTTCCTTGATTGAATTAGCTCTCACACCAATATTTGCGTCTAGAGCCGTTGTATTGAGGGCTATCTGAAAACGGCTGTGGCGCTGAAGTTGCCTGTGAATGTGGAGTTGGTGGCATGTGAAACCCGCATGTGGAGCATTCATTTGCGTGGGATGCTCTCCAAGCTTCATTTCAGTCCCAGGCACTCAAAGGGCACTAAGCATAGAGTGTGAAAACTGAGTTTCCTTGAGAGCTGCTTGGAAGCCTGATGGTGTGTGAAGTTAGTGAGCCAAATGGAGTTGTTCTCCCACAAGAACCACTCGGCTGATCCTTCTTCAATATGCCCTTCACCAACATGCAGTGCTTCCTTGATTGAATTAGCTCTCACACCAATATTTGCGTCTAGAGCCTTTGCATTGAGGGCTATCTGAAAACGGCTGTGGCGCTGAAGTTGCCTGACAATGTGGAGTTGGTGGCATGTGAAACCCGCATGTAGAGCATTCGTTAGTGTGGAATGCTCTACAAGGTTAATTCCTAGATAATTCACTCAAAGGGCACTAAGCATAGAGTGTGAAAACTGAGTTTCCTTGAGAGCTACTTGGAAGCCTGATGGTGTGTGAAGTTAGTGAGCCAAATGGAGTTGTTCTCCCACAAGAACCACTCGGCTGATCCTTCTTCAATATGCCCTTCACCAACATGCAGTGTTTCCTAGATTGAATTAGCTCTCACACCAATATTTGCATCTAGAGCCTTTGTATTGAGGGCTATCTGAAAACGGCTGTGGCGCTGAGGTTGCCTGTGAATGTGGAGTTGGTGGCATGTGAAACCCGCATGTGGAGCATTCGTTTGTGTGGGATGCTCTACCAGGTTCATTCCTAGATAATGCACTCAAAGGCCACTAAGCATAGAGTGTGAAAACTGAGTTTCCTTGAGAGCTGCTTGGAAGCCTGATGGTGTGTGAAGTTAGTGAGCCAAATGGAGTTGTTCTCCCACAAGAACCACTCGGCTGATCCTTCTTCAATATGCCCTTCACCAACATGCAGTGTTTCCTTGATTGAATTAGCTCTCACACCAATATTTGCGTCTAGAGCCTTTGCATTGAGGGCTATCTGAAAACGGCTGTGGCGCTGAAGTTGCCTGTGAATGTGGAGTTGGTGGCATGTGAAACCCGCATGTGGAGCATTCGTTTGTGTGGGATGCTCTACCAGGTTCATTTCAGTCCTAGCCATACAAAGGGCACTAAGCATAGAGTGTGAAAACTGAGTTTCCTTGAGAGCTGCTTGGAAGCCTGATGGTGTGTGAAGTTAGTGAGCCAAATGGAGTTGTTCTCCCACAAGAACCACTTGGCTGATCCTTCTTCAATATGCCCTTCACCAACATGCAGTGTTTCCTTGATTGAATTAGCTCTCACACCAATATTTGCGTCTAGAGCCTTTGCATTGAGGGCTATCTGAAAACGGCTGTGGCGCTGAAGTTGCGTGTGAATGTGGAGTTGGTGGCATGTGAAACCCGCATGTGGAGCATTCGTTTGTGTGGGATGCTCTCCAAGCTTCATTTCAGTCCTAGGCACTCAAACGGCACTAAGCATAGAGTGTGAAAACTGAGTTTCCTTGAGAGCTGCTTGGAAGCCTGATGGTGTGTGAAGTTAGTGAGCCAAATGGAGTTGTTCTCCACAAGAACCACTCGGCTGATCCTTCTTCAATATGCCCTTCACCAACATGCAGTGTTTCCTTGATTGAATTAGCTCTCACACCAATATTTGCGTCTAGAGCCTTTGCATTGAGGGCTATCTGAAAACGGCTGTGACGCTGAGGTTGCCTGTGAATGTGGAGTTGGTGGCATGTGAAACCCGCATGTGGAGCATTCGTTTGTGTGGGATGCTCTCCAAGCTTCATTTCAGTCCTAGGCACTCAAAGGGGCACTAAGCATAGAGTGTTAAAACTGAGTTTCCTTGAGAGCTGCTTGGAAGCCTGATGGTGTGTGAAGTTAGTGAGCCAAATGGAGTTGTTCTCCCACAAGAACCACTCGGCTGATCCTTCTTCAATATGCCCTTCACCAACATGCAGTGTTTCCTTGATTGAATTAGCTCTCACACCAATATTAGTGTCTAGAGCCTTTGCAATGAGGGCTATCTGAAAACGGCTGTGGCGCTGAAGTTGCCTGTGAATGTGGAGTTGGTGGCATGTGAAACCCGCATGTGGAGCATTCGTTTGTGTGGGATGCTCTACCAGGTTCATTCCTAGATAATGCACTCAAAGGGCACTAAGCATAGAGTGTGAAAACTGAGTTTCCTTGAGAGCTGCTTGGAAGCCTGATGGTGTGTGACGTTAGTGAGCCAAATGGAGTTGTTCTCCCACAAGAACCACTCGGCTGATCCTTCTTCAATATGCCCTTCACCAACATGCAGTGTTTCCTTGATTGAATTAGCTCTCACACCAATATTTGCGTCTAGAGCCTTTGCATTGAGGGCTATCTGAAAACGGCTGTGGCGCTGAGGTTGCCTGTGAATGTGGAGTTGGTGGCATGTGAAACCCGCATGTGGAGCATTCGTTTGTGTGGGATGCTCTACCAGGTTCATTCCTAGATAATGCATTCAAAGGGCACTAAGCATAGAGTGTGAAAACTGAGTTTCCTTGAGAGCTGCTTGGAAGCCTGATGGTGTGTGAAGTTAGTGAGCCAAATGGAGTTGTTCTCCCACAAGAACCACTTGGCTGATCCTTCTTCAATATGCCCTTCACCAACATGCAGTATTTCCTTGATTGAATTAGCTCTCACACCAATATTTGCGTCTAGAGCCTTTGCATTGAGGGCTATCTGAAAACGGCTGTGGCGCTGAAGTTGCCTGTGAATGTGGAGTTTTAGGCATGTGAAACCCGCATGTGGAGCATTCGTTTGTGTGGGATGCTCTCCAAGCTTCATTTCAGTCCTAGGCACTCAAAGGGCACTAAGCATAGAGTGTGAAAACTGAGTTTCCTTGAGAGCTGCTTGGAAGCCTGATGGTGTGTGAAGTTAGTGAGCCAAATGGAGTTGTTCTCCCACAAGAACCACTCGGCTGATCCTTCTTCAATATGCCCTTCACCAACATGCAGTGTTTCCTTGATTGAATTAGCTCTCACACCAATATTTGCATCTAGAGCCTTTGCATTGAGGGCTATCTGAAAACGGCTGTGGCGCTGAGGTTGCTGTGAATGTGGAGTTGGTGGCATGTGAAACCCGCATGTGGAGCATTCGTTTGTGTGGGATGCTCTACCATGTTCATTCCTAGATAATGCACTCAAAGGGCACTAAGCATAGAGTGTGAAAACTGAGTTTCCTTGAGAGCTGCTTGGAAGCCTGATGGTGTGTGAAGTTAGTGAGCCAAATGGAGTTGTTCTCCCACAAGAACCACTCGGCTGATCCTTCTTCAATATGCCCTTCACCAACATGCAGTGTTTCCTTGATTGAATTAGCTCTCACACCAATATTTGCGTCTAGAGCCTTTGCATTGAGGGCTATCTGAAAACGGCTGTGGCGCTGAGGTTGCCTGTGAATGTGGAGTTGGTGGCATGTGAAACCTGCATGTGGAGCATTCGTTTGTGTGGGATGCTCTACCAGGTTCATTCCTAGATAATGCATTCAAAGGGCACTAAGCATAGAGTGTGAAAACTGAGTTTCCTTGAGAGCTGCTTGGAAGCCTGATGGTGTGTGAAGTTAGTGAGCCAAATGGAGTTGTTCTCCCACAAGAACCACTCGGCTGATCCTTCTTCAATATGCCCTTCACCAACATGCAGTGTTTCCTTGATTGAATTAGCTCTCACACCAATATTTGCGTCTAGAGCCTTTGCATTGAGGGCTATCTGAAAACGGCTGTGGCGCTGAAGTTGCCTGTGAATGTGGAGTTTTAGGCATGTGAAACCCGCATGTGGAGCATTCGTTTGTGTGGGATGCTCTCCAAGCTTCATTTCAGTCCTAGGCACTCAAAGGGCACTAAGGATAAAGTGTGAAAACTGAGTTTCCTTGAGAGCTGCTTGGAAGCCTGATGGTGTGTGAAGTTAGTGAGCCAAATGGAGTTGTTCTCCCACAAGAACCACTCGGCTGATCCTTCTTCAATATGCCCTTCACCAACATGCAGTGTTTCCTTGATTGAATTAGCTCTCACACCAATATTTGCATCTAGAGCCTTTGTATTGAGGGCTATCTGAAAACGGCTGTGGCGCTGAAGTTGCCTGTGAATGTGGAGTTGGTGGCATGTGAAACCCGCATGTGGAGCATTCGTTTGTGTGGGATGCTCTACCAGGTTCATTCCTAGATAATGCACTCAAAGGGCACTAAGCATAGAGTGTGAAAACTGAGTTTCCTTGAGAGCTGCTTGGAAGCCTGATGGTGTGTGAAGTTAGTGAGCCAAATGGAGTTGTTCTCCCACAAGAACCACTCGGCTGATCCTTCTTCAATATGCCCTTCACCAACATGCAGTGTTTCCTTGATTGAATTAGCTCTCACACCAATATTTGCGTCTAGAGCCTTTGCATTGAGGGCTATCTGAAAACGGCTGTGGCGCTGAAGTTGCCTGTGAATGTGGAGTTGGTGGCATGTGAAACCCGCATGTGGAGCATTCGTTTGTGTGGGATGCTCTACCAGGTTCATTTCAGTCCTAGCCATACAAAGTGCACTAAGCATAGAGTGTGAAAACTGAGTTTCCTTGAGAGCTGCTTGGAAGCCTGATGGTGTGTGACGTTAGTGAGCCACATGGAGTTGTTCTCCCACAAGAACCACTCGGCTGATCCTTCTTCAATATGCCCTTCACCAACATGCAGTGTTTCCTTGATTGAATTAGCTCTCACACCAATATTTGCGTCTAGAGCCTTTGCATTGAGGGCTATCTGAAAACGGCTGTGGCGCTGAAGTTGCCTGTGAATGTGGAGTTGGTGGCATGTGAAACCCGCATGTGGAGCATTCGTTTGTGTGGGATGCTCTACCAGGTTCATTCCTAGATAATGCACTCAAAGGGCACTAAGCATAGAGTGTGAAAACTGAGTTTCCTTGAGAGCTGCTTGGAAGCCTGATGGTGTGTGAAGTTAGTGAGCCAAATGGAGTTGTTCTCCCACAAGAACCACTCGGCTGATCCTTCTTCAATATGCCCTTCACCAACATGCAGTGTTTCCTTGATTGAATTAGCTCTCACACCAATATTTGCGTCTAGAGCCTTTGCAATGAGGGCTATCTGAAAACGGCTGTGGCGCTGAAGTTGCCTGAGAATGTGGAGTTGGTGGCATGTGAAACCCGCATGTGGAGCATTCGTTTGTGTGGGATGCTCTACCAGGTTCATTCCTAGATAATGCACTCAAAGGCCACTAAGCATAGAGTGTGAAAACTGAGTTTCCTTGAGAGCTGCTTGGAAGCCTGATGGTGTGTGAAGTTAGTGAGCCAAATGGAGTTGTTCTCCCACAAGAACCACTCGGCTGATCCTTCTTCAATATGCCCTTCACCAACATGCAGTGTTTCCTTGATTGAATTAGCTCTCACACCAATATTTGCGTCTAGAGCCTTTGCATTGAGGGCTATCTGAAAACAGCTTTGGCGCTCAAGTTGCCTGTGAATGTGGAGTTGGTGGCATGTGAAACCCGCATGTGGAGCATTCGTTTGTGTGGGATGCTCTACCAGGTTCATTCCTAGATAATGCACTCAAAGGCCACTAAGCATAGAGTGTGAAAACTGAGTTTCCTTGAGAGCTGCTTGGAAGCCTGATGGTGTGTGAAGTTAGTGAGCCAAATGGAGTTGTTCTCCCACAAGAACCACTCGGCTGATCCTTCTTCAATATGCCCTTCACCAACATGCAGTGTTTCCTTGATTGAATTAGCTCTCACACCAATATTTGCGTCTAGAGCCTTTGCATTGAGGGCTATCTGAAAACGGCTGTGGCGCTGAAGTTGCCTGTGAATGTGGAGTTGGTGGCATGTGAAACCCGCATGTGGAGCATTCGTTTGTGTGGTATGCTCTCCAAGCTTCATTCAGTCCTAGGCACTCAAAGGGCACTAAGCATAGAGTGTGAAAACTGAGTTTCCTTGAGAGCTGCTTGGAAGCCTGATGGTGTGTGAAGTTAGTGAGCCAAATGGAGTTGTTCTCCCACAAGAACCACTCGGCTGATCCTTCTTCAATATGCCCTTCACCAACATGCAGTGTTTCCTTGATTGAATTAGCTCTCACACCAATATTTGCGTCTAGAGCCTTTGCATTGAGGGCTATCTGAAAACGGCTGTGGCACTGAAGTTGCCTGTGAATGTGGAGTTGGTGGCATGTGAAACCCGCATGTGGAGCATTCGTTTGTGTGGGATGCTCTACCAGGTTCATTCCTAGATAATGCACACAAAGGGCACTAAGCATAGAGTGTGAAAACTGAGTTTCCTTGAGAGCTGCTTGGAAGCCTGGTGGTGTGTGAAGTTAGTGAGCCAAATGCAGTTGTTCTCCCACAAGAACCACTC
>NW_026697850.1:0-87252 GCF_030435755.1 Ochotona princeps | reverse complement strand
CACAAACGAATGCTCCACATGCGGGTTTCACATGCCACCAACTCCACATTCACAGGAAACTTCAGCGCCACAGCCGTTTTCAGATAGCCCTCAATGCAAAGGCTCTAGACGCAAATATTGGTGTGAGAGCTAATTCAATCAAGGAAACACTGCATGTTGGTGAAGGGCATATTGAAGAAGGATCAGCCGAGTGGTTCTTGTGGGAGAATAACTCCTTTTGGCTCACTAACTTCACAAACCATCAGGCTTCCAAGCAGTTCTCAAGGAAACTCAGTTTTGACACTCTATGCTAGGTGCTCATTAAGTGCCTGGGACTGAAATGAAGCTTGGTGAGCATCCCACAAAAACGAATGCTCCACATGCGGGTTTCACATGCCACCAACTCCACATTCACAGGCAACTTCAGCGCCACAGCCGTTTTCAGATAGCCCTCAATGCAAAGGCTCTAGACGCAAATATTGGTGTGAGAGCTAATTCAATCAAGGAAACACTGCATGTTGGTGAAGGGCATTTTGGAGAAGGATCAGCAGAGTGGTTCTTTTGGGAGAACAACTCCATTTGGCTCACTAACTTCACACACCATCAGGCTTCCAAACAGCTCTCAAGGAAACTCATTTTGCACACTCTATGCTTAGTGCCCTTTGAGAGCCTAGGACTGAAATGAGGCTTGGTGAGCATCCCACACAAACGAATGCTCCACATGCGGGTTTCACATGCCACCAACTCCACATTCACACGCAACTTCAGCGCCACAGCCGTTTTCAGATAGCCCTCAATGCAAAGGCTCTAGATGCAAATATTGGTGTGAGAGCTAATTCAATCAAGGAAACACTGCATGTTGGTGAAGGGCATATTGAAGAAGGATCAGCCGAGTGGTTCTTGTGGGAGAATAACTCCATTTGGCTCACTAACTTCACACACCATCAGGCTTCCAAGCAGCTCTCAGGGAAACTCAGTTTTCACACTCTATGCTTAGTGCCCTTTGAGTGCCTAGGACTGAAATGAATCTTGGTTAGCATCCCACACAAACGAATGCTCCACATGCGGTTTTCACATGCCACCAACTCCACAATCACAGGAAACTTCAGCGCCGCAGCCGTTTTGAGATAGCCCTCAATGCAAAGGCTCTAGACGCAAATATTGGTGTGAGAGCTAATTCAATCAAGGAAACACTGCATGTTGGTGAAGGGCATATTGGAGAAGGATCAGCCGAGTGGTTCTTGTGGGAGAACAACTCCATTTGGCTCACTAACTTCACACACCATCAGGCTTCCAAGCAGCTCTCAAGGAAACTCAGTTTTCACACTCTATGCTTAGTGCCCTTTGAGTGCATTATCTAGGAATGAACCTGATAGAGCATCCCACACAAACAAATGCTCCTTTGCGGGTTTCACATGCCACCAACTCCACATTCACAGGCAACTTCAGCGCCACAGCCCTTTTGAGATAGCCCTCAATGCAAAGGCTCTAGACGCAAATATTGGTGTGAGAGCTAATTCAATCAAGGAAACACTGCAATGTTGGTGAAGGGCATATTGAAGAAGGATCAGCCGAGTGGTTCTTGTGGGAGAATAACTCCTTTTGGCTCACTAACTTCACAAACATCAGGCTTCCAAGCAGTTCTCAAGGAAACTCAGTTTTGACACTCTATGCTAGGTGCTCATTAAGTGCCTGGGACTGAAATGAAGCTTGGTGAGCATCCCACAAAAACGAATGCTCCACATGCGGGTTTCACATACCACCAACTCCACATTCACAGGCAACTTCAGCGCCACAGCCGTTTTCAGATAGCCCTCAATGCAAAGGCTCTAGACGCAAATATTGGTGTGAGAGCTAATTCAATCAAGGAAACACTGCATGTTGGTGAAGGGCATATTGGAGAAGGATCAGCCGAGTGGGTTCTTTTGGGAGAACAACTCCATTTGGCTCACTAACTTCACACACCATCAGGCTTCCAAACAGCTCTCAAGGAAACTCATTTTGCACACTCTATGCTTAGTGCCCTTTGAGAGCCTAGGACTGAAATGAGGCTTGGTGAGCATCCCACACAAACGAATGCTCCACATGCGGGTTTCACATGCCACCAACTCCACATTCACACGCAACTTCAGCGCCACAGCCGTTGTCAGATAGCCCTCAATGCAAAGGCTCTATACGCAAATATTGGTGTGAGAGCTAATTCAATCAAGGAAAACACTGCATGTTGGTGAAGGGCATATTGAAGAAGGATCAGCCGAGTGTTCTTGTGGGAGAACAACTCCATTTGGCTCACTAACTTCACACACCATCAGGCTTCCAAGCAGCTCTCAGGGAACCTCAGTTTTCACACTCTATGCTTAGTGCCCTTTGAGTGCATTATCTAGGAATCAACCTGGAAGAGCATCCCACACAAACGAATGCTCCACATGCGGGTTTCACATGCCACCAACTCCACATTCACAGGCAACTTCAGCGCCACAGCCGTTTTCAGATAGACCTCAATGCAAAGGGCTCTAGACGCAAATATTGGTGTGAGAGCTAATTCAATCAAGGAAACACTGCATGTTGGTGAAGGGCATATTGGAGAAGGATCAGCCGAGTGGTTCTTGTGGGAGAACAACTCCATTTGGCTCACTAACTTCACACACCATCAGGCTTCAAACAGCTCTCAAGGAAACTCAGTTTGCACACTCTATGCTTAGTGCCCTTTGAGAGCCTATGACTGAAATGAGGCTTGGTGAGCATCCCACACAAACGAATGCTCCACATGCGGGTTTCACATGCACCAACTCCACATTCACAGGCAACTTCAGCGCCACAGCCGTTTTGAGATAGCCCTCAATGCAAAGGCTCTAGACGCAAATATTGGAGTGAGAGTAATTCAATCAAGGAAACACTGCATGTTGGTGAAGGGCATATTGAAGAAGGATCAGCCGAGTGGTTCTTGTGGGGAGAACAACTCCATTTGGGCTCACTAACTTCACACACCATCAGGCTTCCAAGCAGCTCTCAGGGAATCTCAGTTTTCACACTCTATGCTTAGTGCCCTTTGAGTGCCTAGGGACTGAAATGAATCTGGTAGAGCATCCCACACAAACGAATGCTCCACATGCGGGTTTCCACATGCACCAACTCCACATTCACAGGCAACTTCAGCGCCACAGCCGTTTTCAGATAGCCCTCAATGCAAAGGCTCTAGACGCAAATATTGGTGTGAGAGTTAATTCAATCAAGGAAACACTGCATGTTGGTGAAGGGCATATTGAAGAAGGATGAGCCGAGTGGTTCTTGTGGGAGAACAACTCCATTTGGCTCACTAACTTCACACACCATCAGGCTTCCAGCAGCTCTCAAGGAAACTCAGTTTGCACACTCTATGCTTAGTGCCCTTTGAGTGCATTATCTAGGAAAGAACCTGTTAGAGCATCCGACACAAACGAATGCTCCACATGCGGGTTTCACATGCCACCAACTCCACATTCACAGGCAACTTCAGCGCCACAGAAGTTTTCAGATAGCCCTCAATGCAAAGGCTCTAGACGCAAATATTGGTGTGAGAGCTAATTCAATCAAGGAAACACTGCATGTTGGTGAAGGGCATGTTGAAGAAGGATCAGCTGAGTGGTTCTTGTGGGAGAACAACTCCATTTGGCTCACTAACTTCACACACCATCAGGCTTCCAAGCAGCTCTCAGGGAAACTCAGTTTCCACACTCTATGCTTAGTGCCCTTTGAGTGCCTAAGACTGAAATGAAAGCTTGGTGAGCATCACACACAAACGAATGCTCCACATGCGGGTTTCACATGCCACCAACACCACATTCACAGGCAACTTCAGCGCCACAGCCGTTTTCAGATAGCCCTCAATGCAAAGGCTCGAGACGCAAATATTGGTGTGAGAGCTAATTCAATCAAGGAAACACTGCATGTTGGTGAAGGGCATTTTGGAGAAGGATCAGCCGAGTGGTTCTTGTGGGAGAACTACTCCATTTGGCTCACTAACTTCACACACCATCAGGCTTCCAAGCAACTCTCAAGGAAACTCAGTTTTCACACTCTATTCTAGGTGCTCATTAAGTGCCTAAGACTGAAATGAAGCTTGGTGAGCATCCCACACAAACGAATGCTCCACATTTTGGATTCACATGCCACCAACTCCACATTCACAGGCAACTTCAGCGCCACAGCCGTTTTCAGAGAGCCCTCAATGCAAAGGCTCTAGACGCAAATATTAGTGTGAGAGCTAATTCAATCAAGGAAACACTGCATGTTGGTGAAGGGCATATTGGAAAAGGATCAGCCGAGTGGTTCTTGTGGGAGAACAACTCCATTTGGCTCACTAACTTCACACACCATCAGGCTTCCAAGCAGCTCTCAAGGAAACTCAGTTTGCACACTCTATGATTAGTGCCTTTGAGTACCTAGGCCTGAAATTAATCTTGGTGAGCATCCCACACAAACGACTGCTCCACATGCGGGTTTCACATGCCACCAACTCCACATTCACAGGCAACTTCAGCGCCACAGCCGTTTTGAGATAGCCCTCAATGCAAAGGCTCTAGACGCAAATATTGGTGTGAGAGCTAATTCAATCAAGGAAACACTGCATGTTGGTGAAGGGCATATTGGAGAAGAATCAGCCAAGTGGTTCTTGTGGGAGAACAACTCCTTTTGGCTCACTAACTTCACACACCATTAGGCTTCCAAACAGCTCTCAAGGAAACTCAGTTTGCACACTCTATGCTTAGTGCCCTTTGAGTGCATTATCTAGGAATGAACCTGATAGAGCATCCCACACAAACGAATGCTCCACATGCGGGTTTCACATGCCACCAACTCCACATTCACAGGCAACTTCAGCGCCACAGAAGTTTTCAGATAGCCCTCAATGCAAAGGCTCTAGACGCAAATATTGGTGTGAGAGCTAATTCAATCAAGGAAACACTGCATGTTGGTGAAGTGCATATTGAAGAAGGATCAGCCGAGTGGTTCTTGTGGGAGAATAACTCCATTTGGCTCACTAACTTCACACACCATCAGGCTTCCAAGCAGCTCTCAGGGAAACTCAGTTTTCACACTCTATGCTTAGTGCCCTTTGAGTGCCTAGGACTGAAATGAATCTTGGTTAGCTTCCCACACAAACGAATGCTCCACATGCGGGTTTCACATGCCACCAACTCCACATTCACACGCAACTTCAGCGCCACAGCCGTTGTCAGATAGCCCTCAATGCAAAGGCTCTATACGCAAATATTGGTGTGAGAGCTAATTCAATCAAGGAAACACTGCATGTTGGTGAAGGGCATATTGAAGAAGGATCAGCCGAGTGGTTCTTGTGGGAGAACAACTCCATTTGGCTCACTAACTTCACACACCATCAGGCTTCCAAGCAGCTCTCAGGGAAACTCAGTTTCCACACTCTATGCTTAGTGCCCTTTGAGTGCCTAAGACTGAAATGAAAGCTTGGTGAGCATCACACACAAACGAATGCTCCACATGCGGGTTTCACATGCCACCAACACCACATTCACAGGCAACTTCAGCGCCACAGCCGTTTTCAGATAGCCCTCAATGCAAAGGCTCTAGACGCAAATATTGGTGTGAGAGCTAATTCAATCAAGGAAACACTGCATGTTGGTGAAGGGCATTTTGGAGAAGGATCAGCCGAGTGGTTCTTGTGGGAGAACTACTCCATTTGGCTCACTAACTTCACACACCATCAGGCTTCCAAGCAACTCTCAAGGAAACTCAGTTTTCACACTCTATTGTAGGTGCTCATTAAGTGCCTAAGACTGAAATGAAGCTTGGTGAGCATCCCACACAAACGAATGCTCCACATGCGGGTTTCACATGCCACCAACTCCACATTCACAGGCAACTTCAGCGCCACAGCCGTTTTCAGAGAGCCCTCAATGCAAAGGCTCTAGACGCAAATATTGGTGTGAGAGCTAATTCAATCAAGGAAACACTGCATGTTGGTGAAGGGCATATTGGAAAAGGATCAGCCGAGTGGTTCTTGTGGGAGAACAACTCCATTTGGCTCACTAACTTCACACACCATCAGGCTTCCAAGCAGCTCTCAAGGAAACTCAGTTTGCACACTCTATGCTTAGTGCCTTTGAGTACCTAGGCCTGAAATTAATCTTGGTGAGCATCCCACACAAACGACTGCTCCACATGCGGGTTTCACATGCCACCAACTCCACATTCACAGGCAACTTCAGCGCCACAGCCGTTTTCAGATAGCCCTCAATGCAAAGGCTCTAGACGCAAATATTGGTGTGAGAGCTAATTCAATCAAGGAAACACTGCATGTTGGTGAAGGGCATATTGGAGAAGGATCAGCCAAGTGGTTCTTGTGGGAGAACAACTCCTTTTGGCTCACTAACTTCACACACCATTAGGCTTCCAAACAGCTCTCAAGGAAACTCAGTTTGCACACTCTATGCTTAGTGCCCTTTGAGTGCATTATCTAGGAATGAACCTGATAGAGCATCCCACACAAATGAATGCTCCACATGCGGGTTTCACATGCCACCAACTCCACATTCACAGGAAACTTCAGCGCCACAGCCGTTTTGAGATAGCCCTCAATGCAAAGGCTCTAGACACAAATATTGGTGTGAGAGCTAATTCAATCAAGGAAACACTGCATGTTGGTGAAGGGCATATTGGAGAAGGATCAGCCGAGTGGTTCTTGTGGGAGAATAACTCCTTTTGGCTCACTAACTTCACAAACCATCAGGCTTCCAAGCAGTTCTCAAGGAAACTCAGTTTTGACACTCTATGCTAGGTGCTCATTAAGTGCCTGGGACTGAAATGAAGCTTGGTGAGCATCCCACAAAAACGAATGCTCCACATGCGGGTTTCACATGCCACCAACTCCACATTCACAGGCAACTTCAGCTCCACAGCCATTTTCAGATAGCCCTCAATGCAAAGGCTCTAGACGCAAATATTGGTGTGAGAGCTAATTCAATCAAGGAAACACTGCATGTTGGTGAAGGGCATTTTGGAGAAGGATCAGCCGAGTGGTTCTTTTGGGAGAACAACTCCATTTGGCTCACTAACTTCACACACCATTAGGCTTCCAAACAGCTCTCAAGGAAACTCATTTTGCACACTCTATGCTTAGTGCCCTTTGAGAGCCTAGGACTGAAATGAGGCTTGGTGAGCATCCCACACAAACGAATGCTCCACATGCGGGTTTCACATGCCACCAACTCCACATTCACACGCAACTTCAGCGCCACAGCCGTTGTCAGATAGCCCTCAATGCAAAGGCTCTAGATGCAAATATTGGTGTGAGAGCTAATTCAATCAAGGAAACACTGCATGTTGGTGAAGGGCATATTGAAGAAGGATCAGCCGAGTGGTTCTTGTGGGAGAACAACTCCATTTGGCTCACTAATTTCACACACCATCAGGCTTCCAAGCAGCTCTCAGGGAAACTCAGTTTTCACACTCTATGCTTAGTGCCCTTTGAGTGCATTATCTAGGAATCAACCTGGTAGAGCATCCCACACAAACGAATGCTCCACATGCGGGTTTCACATGCCACCAACTCCACATTCACAGGCAACTTCAGCGCCACAGCCGTTTTCAGATAGCCCTCAATGCAAAGGCTCTAGACGCAAATATTGGTGTGAGAGCTAATTCAATCAAGGAAACACTGCATGATGGTGAAGGGCATATTGGAGAAGGATCAGCCGAGTGGTTCTTGTGGGAGAACAACTCCATTTGGCTCACTAACTTCACACACCATCAGGCTTCCAAGCAGCTCTCAAGGAAACTCAGTTTGCACACTCTATGCTTAGTGCCCTTTGAGTGCATTATCTAGGAATGAACCTGATAGAGCATCCCACACAAACGAATGCTCCACATGCGGGTTTCACATGCCACCAACTCCACATTCACACGCAACTTCAGCGCCACAGCCGTTTTCAGATAGCCCTCAATGCAAAGGCTCTAGACGCAAATATTGGTGTGAGAGCTAATTCAATCAAGGAAACACTGCATGTTGGTGAAGGGCATATTGAAGAAGGATCAGCCGAGTGGTTCTTGTGGGAGAATAACTCCATTTGGCTCACTAACTTCACACACCATCAGGCTTCCAAGCAGCTCTCAGGGAAGCTCAGTTTTCACACTCTATGCTTAGTGCCCTTTGAGTGCCTAGGACTGATATGAATCTTGGTTAGCATCCCACACAAACGAATGCTCCACATGCGGGTTTCACATGCCACCAACTCCACATTCACAGGAAACTTCAGCGCCGCAGCCGTTTTCAGATAGCCCTCAATGCAAAGGCTCTAGACGCAAATATTGGTGTGAGAGCTAATTCAATCAAGGAAACACTGCATGTTGGTGAAGGGCATATTGGAGAAGGATCAGCCGAGTGGTTCTTGTGGGAGAACAACTCCATTTGGCTCACTAACTTCACACACCATCAGGCTTCCAAGCAGCTCTCAAGGAAACTCAGTTTGCACACTCTATGCTTAGTGCCCTTTGAGTGCATTATCTAGGAATGAACCTGATAGAGCATCCCACACAAACGAATGCTCCACATGCGGGTTTCACATGCCACCAACTCCACATTCACACGCAACTTCAGCGCCACAGCCGTTTTCAGATAGCCCTCAATGCAAAGGCTCTAGACGCAAATATTGGTGTGAGAGCTAATTCAATCAAGGAAACACTGCATGTTGGTGAAGGGCATATTGAAGAAGGATCAGCCGAGTGGTTCTTGTGGGAGAATAACCCCTTTTGGCTCACTAACTTCATAAACCATCAGGCTTCCAAGCAGTTCTCAAGGAAACTCAGTTTTGACACTCTATGCTAGGTGCTCATTAAGTGCCTGGGACTGAAATGAAGCTTGGTGAGCATCCCACACAAACGAATGCTCCACATGCGGGTTTCACATGCCACCAACTCCACATTCACAGGCAACTTCAGCGCCACAGCCGTTGTCAGATAGCCCTCAATGCAAAGGCTCTAGACGCAAATATTGGTGTGAGAGCTAATTCAATCAAGGAAACACTGCATGTTGGTGAAGGGCATATTGGAGAAGGATCAGCCGAGTGGTTCTTTTGGGAGAACAACTCCATTTGGCTCACTAACTTCACACACCATCAGGCTTCCAAACAGCCCTCAAGGAAACTCAGTTTGCACACTCTATGCTTAGTGCCCTTTGACAGCCTAAGACTGAAATGAGGCTTGGTGAGCTTCCCACACAAACGAATGCTCCACATGCGGGTTTCACATGCCACCAACTCCACATTCACACGCAACTTCAGCGCCACAGCCGTTTTGAGATAGCCCTCAATGCAAAGGCTCTAGACGCAAATATTGGTGTGAGAGATAATTCAATCAAGGAAACACTGCATGTTGGTGAAGGGCATATTGAAGAAGGATCAGCCGAGTGGTTCTTGTGGGAGAACAACTCCATTTGGCTCACTAACTTCACACACCATCAGGCTTCCAAGCAGCTCTCAGGGAAACTCAGATTTCACACTCTATGCTTAGTGCCCTTTGAGTGCATTATCTAGGAATGAACCTGATAGAGCATCCCACACAAACGAATGCTCCACATGCGGGTTTCACATGCCACCAACTCCACATTCACACGCAACTTCAGCGCCACAGCCGTTTTCAGATAGCCCTCAATGCAAAGGCTCTAGACGCAAATATTGGTGTGAGAGTTAATTCAATCAAGGAAACACTGCATGTAGGTGAAGGGCATATTGAAGAAGGATGAGCCGAGTGGTTCTTGTGGGAGAACAACTCCATTTGGCTCACTAACTTCACACACCATCAGGCTTCCAAGCAGCTCTCAAGGAAACTCAGTTTGCACACTCTATGCTTAGTGTCCTTTGAGTGCATTATCTAGGAAAGAACCTGTTAGAGCATCCGACACAAACGAATGCTCCACATGCGGGTTTCACATGCCACCAACTCCACATTCACAGGCAACTTCAGCGCCACAGACGTTTTCAGATAGCCCTCAATGCAAAGGCTCTAGACGCAAATATTGGTGTGAGAGCTAATTCAATCAAGGAAACACTGCATGTTGGTGAAGGGCATATTGAAGAAGGATCAGCTGAGTGGTTCTTGTGGGAGAACAACTCCATTTGGCTCACTAACTTCACACACCATCAGGCTTCCAAGCAGCTCTCAGGGAAACTCAGTTTCCACACTCTATGCTTAGTGCCCTTTGAGTGCCTAAGACTGAAATGAAAGCTTGGTGAGCATCACACACAAACGAATGCTCCACATGCGGGTTTCACATACCACCAACACCACATTCACAGGCAACTTCAGCGCCACAGCCGTTTTCAGATAGCCCTCAATGCAAAGGCTCTAGATGCAAATATTGGTGTGAGAGCTAATTCAATCAAGGAAACACTGCATGTTGGTGAAGGGCATTTTGGAGAAGGATCAGCCGAGTGGTTCTTGTGGGAGAACTACTCCATTTGGCTCACTAACTTCACACACCATCAGGCTTCCAAGCAACTCTCAAGGAAACTCAGTTTTCACACTCTATTCTAGGTGCTCATTAAGTGCCTAAGACTGAAATGAAGCTTGGTGAGCATCCCACACAAACGAATGCTCCACATGCGGGTTTCACATGCCACCAACTCCACATTCACAGGCAACTTCAGCGCCACAGCCGTTTTCAGATAGCCCTCAATGCAAAGGCTCTAGACGCAAATATTGGTGTGAGAGCTAATTCAATCAAGGAAACACTGCATGTTGGTGAAGGGCATATTGGAGAAGGATCAGCCAAGTGGTTCTTCTGGGAGAACAACTCCTTTTGGCTCACTAACTTCACACACCATTAGGCTTCCAAACAGCTCTCAAGGAAACTCAGTTTGCACACTCTATGCTTAGTGCCCTTTGAGAGCCTAGGACTGAAATGAGGATTGGTGAGCATCCCACACAAAGGAATGCTCCACATGCGGGTTTCACATGCCACCAACTCCACATTCAATGGCAACTTCAGCGCCACAGCCATTTTCAGATAGCCCTCAATGCAAAGGCTCTAGACGCAAATATTGGTGTGAGAGCTAATTCAATCAAGGAAACACTGCATGTTGGTGAAGGGCATATTGAAGAAGGATCAGCCGAGTGGTTCTTGTGGGAGAACAACTCCATTTGGCTCACTAACTTCACACACCATCAGGCTTCCAAGCAGCTCTCAAGGAAACTCAGTTTGCACACTCTATGCTTAGTGCCGTTTGAGTGCCTAGGCCTGAAATGAATCTTGGTGAGCATCCCACACAAACGAATGCTCCGCATGCGGGTTTCACATGCCACCAACTCCACATTCACAGGCAACTTCAGCGCCACAGCCATTTTCAGAAAGCTCTCAATGCAAAGGCTCTAGACGCAAATATTGGTGTGAGAGCTAATTCAATCAAGGAAACACTGCATGTTGGTGAAGGATATAATGAAGAAAAAGGATCAGCCGAGTGGTTCTTGTGGGAGAACAACTCCTTTTGGCTCACTAACTTCACACACCATTAGGCTTCCAAACAGCTCTCAAGGAAACTCAGTTTGGACACTCTATGCTTAGTGCCCTTTGAGAGCCTAGGACTGAAATGAGGCTTGGTGAGCATCCCACACAAACGAATGCTCCACATGCGGGTTTCACATGCCACCAACTCCACATTCACACGCAACTTCAGCGCCACAGCCGTTGTCAGATAGCCCTCAATGCAAAGGCTCTAGACGCAAATATTGGTGTGAGAGCTAATTCAATCAAGGAAACACTGCATGTTGGTGAAGGGCATATTGAAGAAGGATCAGCCGAGTGGTTCTTGTGGCAGAACAACTCCATTTGGCTCACTAACTTCACACACTATCAGGCTTCCAAGCAGCTCTCAGGGAAACTCAGTTTTCACACTCTATGCTTAGTGCCCTTTGAGAGCCTAGGACTGAAATGAGGCTTGGTGAGCATCCCACACAAACGAATGCTCCACATGCGGGTTTCACATGCCACCAACTCCACATTCACAGGCAACTTCAGCGCCGCAGCCGTTTTGAGATAGCCCTCAATGCAAAGGCTCTAGACGCAAATATTGGTGTGAGAGCTAATTCAATCAAGGAAACACTGCATGTTGGTGAAGGGCATATTGGAGAAGGATCAGCCGAGTGGTTCTTGTGGGAGAACAACTCCATTTGGCTCACTAACTTCACACACCATCAGGCTTCCAAGCAGCTCTCAAGGAAACTCAGTTTGCACACTCTATGCTTAGTGCCCTTTGAGTGCATTATCTAGGAATGAACCTGATAGAGCATCCGACACAAACGAATGCTCCACATGCGGGTTTCACATGCCACCAACTCCACATTCACAGGCAACTTCAGCGCCACAGCCGTTTTCAGATAGCCCTCAATGCAAAGGCTCTAGACGCAAATATTGGTGTGAGAGCTAATTCAATCAAGGAAACACTGCATGTTGGTGAAGGGCATATTGGAGAAGGATCAGCCAAGTGGTTCTTGTGGGAGAACAACTCCATTTGGCTCACTAACTTCACACACCATCAGGCTTCCAAGCAGCTCTCAAGGAAACTCAGTTTGCAAACTCTATGCTTAGTGTCCTTTGAGTGCATTATCTAGGAATGAACCTGATAGAGCATCCGACACAAACGAATGCTCCATTCCGAACAGAACTAACTCCAATCCTCTACAAACTCTTCAAAACAATAGAAAAGGAAGCAACCCTTCCAAACTCATTCTATGAAGCCAACATTACCTTAATCCCAAAACCGGGCAGAGATCCTACAGAGAAAGAAAACTACAGACCTATCTCTTTGATGAACATTGATGCTAAGATTCTCAACAAAATCCTAGCCAACAGAATTCAAAAACACATCAGACAGATCATTCATCCAGATCAAGTAGGATTCATCCCTGGAATGCAGGGATGGTTCAACATTCGCAAATCCATAAATGTGATACACCACATCCAAAAACTGAAAAACAAGAATCACATGATAGTATCAATAGATGCAGAAAAAGCTTTCGACAAAATTCAGCACAACTTCCTGCTAAAGACCCTAACCAAGGTAGGCATAGATGGAAAAATCCACAACATAATCAAAGCAATATATGAAAAACCCAATGCCAGCATCATACTGAATGGAGAAAAACTGGAACCCTTTCCACTGAGATCTGGAACAAGACAGGGATGTCCGCTTTCTCCGCTGCTATTCAACATAGTTCTAGAGGTACTCGCTGAGGCCATAAGACAAGAAAAAGAAATCAAAGGAATCCAAATGGGAAATGAAGAAGTCAAGCTTTCACTATATGCAGATGACATGATTCTTTATATGGAAGAGCCAAAAGGCTCAACACAGAGGTTACTAGAACTTATACGAGAGTTCGGTAGAGTGGCAGGGTACAAAATTAATGAACAAAAATCAACAGCCATAGTGTATGCTAACAGCCCCAAGTTGGAAAAAGATCTAACCAGCAAGATACCATTCAAAGTAACAAAGGAAAGCATGAAGTATCTGGGAATTAACCTAACCAAAAATGTAGGAGACCTATTCGAGGAAAACTACAAACTACTTAAAAAAGAAATTGAACAAGATCTAGAAAGATGGAGTAACATCCCATGCTCCTGGATAGGTAAAATCAATATCATTAAAATGTCTATACTGCCAAAAGCAATATATACATTCAACGCAATCCCAATCAAATTGCCCAAAACATTCTTCACAGACCTGGAAACAATGATTCAAAGGTTCATCTGGAAACACAAAAAACCACGAATAGCTAGAACCATTCTCAAGAACAGGAAGTTAGCAGGGGGAATCACAGTTCCGGACCTCTGGACATACTATAGGGCAGTGGTTATCAAAACAGCCTGGTACTGGCACAAAAATAGAGAAGAAGATCAATGGAGCAGAATAGAAACACCAGATGGGAACCCACAGAAATACAGCCAAATAATCTTTGACAAAAAGACAAACGACAACCCAGGCAAATGGGAAGGTCTGTTCAATAAATGCTGTTGGGACAACTGGTTGATAGCCTGCAGAAACAAAAAGATAGACCCACATCTCTCACCATATACTAAGATCAAATCCAAATGGATAAAAGATTTAAACCTACATCCAGAAACCTTCAAACTTTTGGAAGAAAATGTTGGAAACACACTGGAACACTTAGGGGTAGGCCCTCACTTCCTAAAAAAGACTCCAAATGCAGTAGAAATCAAGACCAAAATAAACAATTGGGACCTCATCAAACTAAGAAGCTTCTGTACAGCTAGAGAAACAATCAACAAAGTAAAAAGGCAACCCACAGAATGGGAGAAGATCTTTGCACACGACTTAGGTGATAGAGGGCTGATCTCCAGAATATACAAAGAGCTACAAAACAACCAAAATGTCAAAACAAACAAGCCACTCAAGAAATGGGCACGGGAAATGGGCAAACACTTCACAAAGGAACAAACCCAAATGGCAAATAAACATATGAAAAAATGCTCAAGTTCCCTGGCAATAAGGGAAATCCAAATTAAAACATCAATGAGGTACCACCTAACGCCAGTAAGACTGGCCCACATGAATAAAAGCACCAACAACACTTGTTGGCGAGGTTGCGGGGAAAGGGGAACCCTACTCCACTGCTGGTGGGGCTGCAGGCTGGTACAGCCTCTATGGAAATCAGTATGGAGAACATTCAAACAACTCAAATACAACATACCGTATGACGCGGCAATAGCACTCCTAGGAATATATCCAGAACACTTGTTTTATGAGAAACCAACATGCACTCCTATGCTCATAGCAGCACAATCAGTAATTGCAAGGACATGGAAGCAACCAAAATGCCCATCAACAGAGGACTGGATAAGAAAGCTATGGTTCATCTACTCCATGGAATACTACTCAGCTATTAAACAAAACAAAATGCAGTTCTTTGTGGCCAAATGGGCCAAACTGGAAACCATAATGCTAAGGGAAATGAGCCAATCCCAAAAGGTTAAATACCACATGTTTGCCTTAATTTAAGATGACACGATGTTATGTATAACAAGTTATGTTATGAATGTTATATGTTGTGTATAAACCTAAATTGAAATGTCAATGAGGTGGTCACAGAAGGTGGATAAGAAATCGCATTTACTTTTACCATATTGGTTACTCGTTACTATGTCAATTAATTCCATGGTGATGTAAATTTTTGCTGATGGTATTTTGGAGCTTTTAATTGATCGGGATGATAGTCTGCTGGCTCTGTCTTCAGACCAGAGAGTGTATACCTAAGAAGCTGTTGAACTTATCTGGACAATAAGATGCTGGACTCTATGTTTGGTATATGCTTGCAATGGGGGAATCTCAACTGAACTTGAACTGTGGTTATGCAACAAGGTGGAGGAATCCACCATGGTGGGAGGGTTTGGGGAGGGGTGGGGAGAATCCCAGTACCTATGAAACTGTGTCACATAATACAATGTAATTAATGAATTTAAAATAAAATTAAAAAAAAAAAAAAAAAGGAAACACTGCATGTTGGTGAAGGGCATATTGAAGAAGGATCAGCCGAGTGGTTTTTGTGGGAGAATAACTCCATTTGGCTCACTAACTTCACACACCATCAGGCTTCCAAGCAGCTCTCAGGGAAACTCAGTTTTCACACTCTATGCTTAGTGCCCTTTGAGTGCCTAGGACTGAAATGAATCTTGGTTAGCATCCCACACAAACGAATGCTCCACATGCGGGTTTCACATGCCACCATCTCCACATTCACAGGCAACTTCAGCGCCGCAGCCGTTTTGAAATAGCCCTCGATGCAAAGGCTCTAGACGCAAATATTGGTGTGAGAGCTAATTCAATCAAGGAAACACTGCATGTTGGTGAAGGGCATATTGGAGAAGGATCAGCCGAGTGGATCTTGTGGGAAAACAACTCCATTTGGCTCACGAACTTCACACACCATCAGGCTTCCAAGCAGCTCTCAAGGAAACTCAGTTTGCACACTCTATGCTTAGTGCCCTTTGAGTGCATTATCTAGGAATGAACCTGGTAAAGCATCCCACACAAACGAATGCTCCACATGCGGGTTTCACCTGCCACCAACTCCACATTCACAGGCAACTTCAGTGCCACAGCCGTTTTCAGATAGCCCTCAATGCAAAGGCTCTAGACGCAAATATTGGTGTGAGAGCTAATTCAATCAAGGAAACACTGCATGTTGGTGAAGGGCATATTGAAGAAGGATCAGCTGTGTGGTTCTTTTGGGAGAACAACTCCATTTGGCTCACTAACTTCACACACCATCAGGCTTCCAAGCAGCTCTCATGGAAACTCAGTTTTCACACTCTATGCTTAGTGCCCTTTGAGTGCCTAGGACTGAAATGAAGCTTGGTGAGCATCACACACAAACGAATGCTCCACATGCGGGTTTCACATGCCACCACCTCCACATTCTCAGGCAACTTCAGCGCCACAGCCGTTTTCAGATAGCCCTCAATGCAAAGGCTCTAGACGCAAATATTGGTGTGAGAGATAATTCAATCAAGGAAACACTGCATGTTGGTGAAGGCATATTGAAGAAGGATCAGCTGAGTGGTTCTTGTGGGAGAACAACTCCATTTGGCTCACTAACTTCACACACCATCAGGCTTCCAAGCAGCTCTCATGGAAACTCAGTTTTCACACTCTATGCTTAGTGCCCTTTGAGTGCCTAGGACTGAAATGAAGCTTGGTGAGCATCACACACAAACAAATGCTTCACATGCGGGTTTCACATGCCACCAACACCACATTCACAGGCAACTTCAGCGCCACAGCCGTTTTCAGATAGCCCTCAATGCGAAGGCTCTAGACGCAAATATTGGTGTGAGAGCTAATTCAATCAAGGAAACACTGCATGTTGGTGAAGGGCATTTTGGAGAAGGATCAGCCGAGTGGTTCTTGTGGGAGAACAACTCCATTTGGCTCACTAACTTCACACACCATCAGGCTTCCAAGCAGCTCTCAAGGAAACTCAGTTTTCACACTCTAGGCTTAGTGCCCTTTGAGTGCATTATCTAGGAATCAACCTGGTAGAGCATCCCACACAAACGAATGCTCCACATGCGGGCTTCACATGCCACCAACTCCACATTCACACGCAACTTCAGCGCCACAGCCGTTTTCAGATAGCCCTCAATGCAAAGGCTCTAGACGCAAATATTGGTGTGAGAGCTAATTCAATCAAGGAAACACTGCATGTTGGTGAAGGGCATATTGAAGAAGGATCAGCCGAGTGGTTCTTGTGGGAGAACAACTCCATTTTGCTCACTAACTTCACACACCATCAGGCTTCCAAGCAGCTCTCAGGGAAACTCAGTTTTCACACTCTATGCTTAGTGCCCTTTGAGTGCCTAGGACTGAAATGAATCTTGGTTAGCATCCCACACAAACGAATGCTCCACATGCGGGTTTCACATGCCACCATCTCCACATTCACAGGCAACTTCAGAGCCGCAGCCGTTTTGAAATAGCCCTCAATGCAAAGGCTCTAGACGCAAATATTGGTGTGAGAGCTAATTCAATCAAGGAAACACTGCATGTTGGTGAAGGGCATATTGAAGAAGGATCAGCCGAGTGGTTCTTGTGGGAAAACAACTCCATTTGGCTCACGAACTTCACACACCATCAGGCTTCCAAGCAGCTCTCAAGGAAACTCAGTTTGCACACTCTATGCTTAGTGCCCTTTGAGTGCATTATCTAGGAATGAACCTGGTAAAGCATCCCACACAAACGAATGCTCCACATGCGGGTTTCACCTGCCACCAACTCCACATTCACAGGCAACTTCAGTGCCACAGCCGTTTTCAGATAGCCCTCAATGCAAAGGCTCTAGACGCAAATATTGGTTTGAGAGCTAATTCAATCAAGGAAACACTGCATGTTGGTGAAGGCATATTGAAGAAGGATCAGCTGTGTGGTTCTTTTGGGAGAACAACTCCATTTGGCTCACTAAATTCACACACCATCAGGCTTCCAAGCAGCTCTCATGGAAACTCAGTTTTCACACTCTATGCTTAGTGCCCTTTGAGTGCCTAGGACTGAAATGAAGCTTGGTGAGCATCACACACAAACGAATGCTCCACATGCGGGTTTCACATGCCACCACCTCCACATTCTCAGGCAACTTCAGCGCCACAGCCGTTTTCAGATAGCCCTCAATGCAAAGGCTCTAGACGCAAATATTGGTGTGAGAGCTAATTCAATCAAGGAAACACTGCATGTTGGTGAAGGCATATTGAAGAAGGATCAGCTGAGTGGTTCTTTTGGGAGAACAACTCCATTTGGCTCACTAACTTCACACACCATCAGGCTTCCAAGCAGCTCTCAAGGAAACTCAGTTTGCACACTCTATGCTTAGTGCCGTTTGAGTGCCTAGTCCTGAAATGAATCTTGGTGAGCATCCCACACAAACGAATGCTCCGCATGCGGGTTTCACATGCCACCAACTCCACATTCACAGGCAACTTCAGCGCCACAGCCATTTTCAGAAAGCTCTCAATGCAAAGGCTCTAGACGCAAATATTGGTGTGAGAGCTAATTCAATCAAGGAAACACTGCATGTTGGTGAAGGATATAATGAAGAAAAAGGATCAGCCGAGTGGTTCTTGTGGGAGAACAACTCCTTTTGGCTCACTAACTTCACACACCATTAGGCTTCCAAACAGCTCTCAAGGAAACTCAGTTTGGACACTCTATGCTTAGTGCCCTTTGAGAGCCTAGGACTGAAATGAGGCTTGGTGAGCATCCCACACAAACGAATGCTCCACATGCGGGTTTCACATGCCACCAACTCCACATTCACACGCAACTTCAGCGCCACAGCCGTTGTCAGATAGCCCTCAATGCAAAGGCTCTAGACGCAAATATTGGTGTGAGAGCTAATTCAATCAAGGAAACACTGCATGTTGGTGAAGGGCATATTGAAGAAGGATCAGCCGAGTGGTTCTTGTGGGAGAACAACTCCATTTGGCTCACTAACTTCACACACCATCAGGCTTCCAAGCAGCTCTCAAGGAAACTCAGTTTTCACACTCTATGCTTAGTGCCCTTTGAGAGCCTAGGACTGAAATGAGGCTTGGTGAGCATCCCACACAAACGAATGCTCCACATGCGGGTTTCACATGCCACCAACTCCACATTCACAGGCAACTTCAGCGCCGCAGCCGTTTTCAGATAGCCCTCAATGCAAAGGCTCTAGACGCAAATATTGGTGTGAGAGTTAATTCAATCAAGGAAACACTGCATGTTGGTGAAGGGCATATTGGAGAAGGATCAGCCGAGTGGTTCTTGTGGGAGAACAACTCCATTTGGCTCACTAACTTCACACACCATCAGGCTTCCAAGCAGCTCTCAAGGAAACTCAGTTTGCACACTCTATGCTTAGTGCCCTTTGAGTGCATTATCTAGGAATGAACCTGATAGAGCATCCGACACAAACGAATGCTCCACATGCGGGTTTCACATGCCACCAACTCCACATTCACAGGCAACTTCAGCGCCACAGCCGTTTTCAGATAGCCCTCAATGCAAAGGCTCTAGACGCAAATATTGGTGTGAGAGCTAATTCAATCAAGGAAACACTGCATGTTGGTGAAGGGCATATTGGAGAAGGATCAGCCAAGTGGTTCTTGTGGGAGAACAACTCCATTTGGCTCACTAACTTCACACACCATCAGGCTTCCAAGCAGCTCTCAAGGAAACTCAGTTTGCAAACTCTATGCTTAGTGTCCTTTGAGTGCATTATCTAGGAATGAACCTGATAGAGCATCCGACACAAACGAATGCTCCATTCCGAACAGAACTAACTCCAATCCTCTACAAACTCTTCAAAACAATAGAAAAGGAAGCAACCCTTCCAAACTCATTCTATGAAGCCAACATTACCTTAATCCCAAAACCGGGCAGAGATCCTACAGAGAAAGAAAACTACAGACCTATCTCTTTGATGAACATTGATGCTAAGATTCTCAACAAAATCCTAGCCAACAGAATTCAAAAACACATCAGACAGATCATTCATCCAGATCAAGTAGGATTCATCCCTGGAATGCAGGGATGGTTCAACATTCGCAAATCCATAAATGTGATACACCACATCCAAAAACTGAAAAACAAGAATCACATGATAGTATCAATAGATGCAGAAAAAGCTTTCGACAAAATTCAGCACAACTTCCTGCTAAAGACCCTAACCAAGGTAGGCATAGATGGAAAAATCCACAACATAATCAAAGCAATATATGAAAAACCCAATGCCAGCATCATACTGAATGGAGAAAAACTGGAACCCTTTCCACTGAGATCTGGAACAAGACAGGGATGTCCGCTTTCTCCGCTGCTATTCAACATAGTTCTAGAGGTACTCGCTGAGGCCATAAGACAAGAAAAAGAAATCAAAGGAATCCAAATGGGAAATGAAGAAGTCAAGCTTTCACTATATGCAGATGACATGATTCTTTATATGGAAGAGCCAAAAGGCTCAACACAGAGGTTACTAGAACTTATACGAGAGTTCGGTAGAGTGGCAGGGTACAAAATTAATGAACAAAAATCAACAGCCATAGTGTATGCTAACAGCCCCAAGTTGGAAAAAGATCTAACCAGCAAGATACCATTCAAAGTAACAAAGGAAAGCATGAAGTATCTGGGAATTAACCTAACCAAAAATGTAGGAGACCTATTCGAGGAAAACTACAAACTACTTAAAAAAGAAATTGAACAAGATCTAGAAAGATGGAGTAACATCCCATGCTCCTGGATAGGTAAAATCAATATCATTAAAATGTCTATACTGCCAAAAGCAATATATACATTCAACGCAATCCCAATCAAATTGCCCAAAACATTCTTCACAGACCTGGAAACAATGATTCAAAGGTTCATCTGGAAACACAAAAAACCACGAATAGCTAGAACCATTCTCAAGAACAGGAAGTTAGCAGGGGGAATCACAGTTCCGGACCTCTGGACATACTATAGGGCAGTGGTTATCAAAACAGCCTGGTACTGGCACAAAAATAGAGAAGAAGATCAATGGAGCAGAATAGAAACACCAGATGGGAACCCACAGAAATACAGCCAAATAATCTTTGACAAAAAGACAAACGACAACCCAGGCAAATGGGAAGGTCTGTTCAATAAATGCTGTTGGGACAACTGGTTGATAGCCTGCAGAAACAAAAAGATAGACCCACATCTCTCACCATATACTAAGATCAAATCCAAATGGATAAAAGATTTAAACCTACATCCAGAAACCTTCAAACTTTTGGAAGAAAATGTTGGAAACACACTGGAACACTTAGGGGTAGGCCCTCACTTCCTAAAAAAGACTCCAAATGCAGTAGAAATCAAGACCAAAATAAACAATTGGGACCTCATCAAACTAAGAAGCTTCTGTACAGCTAGAGAAACAATCAACAAAGTAAAAAGGCAACCCACAGAATGGGAGAAGATCTTTGCACACGACTTAGGTGATAGAGGGCTGATCTCCAGAATATACAAAGAGCTACAAAACAACCAAAATGTCAAAACAAACAAGCCACTCAAGAAATGGGCACGGGAAATGGGCAAACACTTCACAAAGGAACAAACCCAAATGGCAAATAAACATATGAAAAAATGCTCAAGTTCCCTGGCAATAAGGGAAATCCAAATTAAAACATCAATGAGGTACCACCTAACGCCAGTAAGACTGGCCCACATGAATAAAAGCACCAACAACACTTGTTGGCGAGGTTGCGGGGAAAGGGGAACCCTACTCCACTGCTGGTGGGGCTGCAGGCTGGTACAGCCTCTATGGAAATCAGTATGGAGAACATTCAAACAACTCAAATACAACATACCGTATGACGCGGCAATAGCACTCCTAGGAATATATCCAGAACACTTGTTTTATGAGAAACCAACATGCACTCCTATGCTCATAGCAGCACAATCAGTAATTGCAAGGACATGGAAGCAACCAAAATGCCCATCAACAGAGGACTGGATAAGAAAGCTATGGTTCATCTACTCCATGGAATACTACTCAGCTATTAAACAAAACAAAATGCAGTTCTTTGTGGCCAAATGGGCCAAACTGGAAACCATAATGCTAAGGGAAATGAGCCAATCCCAAAAGGTTAAATACCACATGTTTGCCTTAATTTAAGATGACACGATGTTATGTATAACAAGTTATGTTATGAATGTTATATGTTGTGTATAAACCTAAATTGAAATGTCAATGAGGTGGTCACAGAAGGTGGATAAGAAATCGCATTTACTTTTACCATATTGGTTACTCGTTACTATGTCAATTAATTCCATGGTGATGTAAATTTTTGCTGATGGTATTTTGGAGCTTTTAATTGATCGGGATGATAGTCTGCTGGCTCTGTCTTCAGACCAGAGAGTGTATACCTAAGAAGCTGTTGAACTTATCTGGACAATAAGATGCTGGACTCTATGTTTGGTATATGCTTGCAATGGGGGAATCTCAACTGAACTTGAACTGTGGTTATGCAACAAGGTGGAGGAATCCACCATGGTGGGAGGGTTTGGGGAGGGGTGGGGAGAATCCCAGTACCTATGAAACTGTGTCACATAATACAATGTAATTAATGAATTTAAAATAAAATTAAAAAAAAAAAAAAAAAAAAGGAAACACTGCATGTTGGTGAAGGGCATATTGAAGAAGGATCAGCCGAGTGGTTTTTGTGGGAGAATAACTCCATTTGGCTCACTAACTTCACACACCATCAGGCTTCCAAGCAGCTCTCAGGGAAACTCAGTTTTCACACTCTATGCTTAGTGCCCTTTGAGTGCCTAGGACTGAAATGAATCTTGGTTAGCATCCCACACAAACGAATGCTCCACATGCGGGTTTCACATGCCACCATCTCCACATTCACAGGCAACTTCAGCGCCGCAGCCGTTTTGAAATAGCCCTCGATGCAAAGGCTCTAGACGCAAATATTGGTGTGAGAGCTAATTCAATCAAGGAAACACTGCATGTTGGTGAAGGGCATATTGGAGAAGGATCAGCCGAGTGGATCTTGTGGGAAAACAACTCCATTTGGCTCACGAACTTCACACACCATCAGGCTTCCAAGCAGCTCTCAAGGAAACTCAGTTTGCACACTCTATGCTTAGTGCCCTTTGAGTGCATTATCTAGGAATGAACCTGGTAAAGCATCCCATACAAACGAATGCTCCACATGCGGGTTTCACCTGCCACCAACTCCACATTCACAGGCAACTTCAGTGCCACAGCCGTTTTCAGATAGCCCTCAATGCAAAGGCTCTAGACGCAAATATTGGTGTGAGAGCTAATTCAATCAAGGAAACACTGCATGTTGGTGAAGGGCATATTGAAGAAGGATCAGCTGTGTGGTTCTTTTGGGAGAACAACTCCATTTGGCTCACTAACTTCACACACCATCAGGCTTCCAAGCAGCTCTCATGGAAACTCAGTTTTCACACTCTATGCTTAGTGCCCTTTGAGTGCCTAGGACTGAAATGAAGCTTGGTGAGCATCACACACAAACGAATGCTCCACATGCGGGTTTCACATGCCACCACCTCCACATTCTCAGGCAACTTCAGCGCCACAGCCGTTTTCAGATAGCCCTCAATGCAAAGGCTCTAGACGCAAATATTGGTGTGAGAGATAATTCAATCAAGGAAACACTGCATGTTGGTGAAGGCATATTGAAGAAGGATCAGCTGAGTGGTTCTTGTGGGAGAACAACTCCATTTGGCTCACTAACTTCACACACCATCAGGCTTCCAAGCAGCTCTCATGGAAACTCAGTTTTCACACTCTATGCTTAGTGCCCTTTGAGTGCCTAGGACTGAAATGAAGCTTGGTGAGCATCACACACAAACAAATGCTCCACATGCGGGTTTCACATGCCACCAACACCACATTCACAGGCAACTTCAGCGCCACAGCCGTTTTCAGATAGCCCTCAATGCGAAGGCTCTAGACGCAAATATTGGTGTGAGAGCTAATTCAATCAAGGAAACACTGCATGTTGGTGAAGGGCATTTTGGAGAAGGATCAGCCGAGTGGTTCTTGTGGGAGAACAACTCCATTTGGCTCACTAACTTCACACACCATCAGGCTTCCAAGCAGCTCTCAAGGAAACTCAGTTTTCACACTCTAGGCTTAGTGCCCTTTGAGTGCATTATCTAGGAATCAACCTGGTAGAGCATCCCACACAAACGAATGCTCCACATGCGGGCTTCACATGCCACCAACTCCACATTCACACGCAACTTCAGCGCCACAGCCGTTTTCAGATAGCCCTCAATGCAAAGGCTCTAGACGCAAATATTGGTGTGAGAGCTAATTCAATCAAGGAAACACTGCATGTTGGTGAAGGGCATATTGAAGAAGGATCAGCCGAGTGGTTCTTGTGGGAGAACAACTCCATTTTGCTCACTAACTTCACACACCATCAGGCTTCCAAGCAGCTCTCAGGGAAACTCAGTTTTCACACTCTATGCTTAGTGCCCTTTGAGTGCCTAGGACTGAAATGAATCTTGGTTAGCATCCCACACAAACGAATGCTCCACATGCGGGTTTCACATGCCACCATCTCCACATTCACAGGCAACTTCAGAGCCGCAGCCGTTTTGAAATAGCCCTCAATGCAAAGGCTCTAGACGCAAATATTGGTGTGAGAGCTAATTCAATCAAGGAAACACTGCATGTTGGTGAAGGGCATATTGAAGAAGGATCAGCCGAGTGGTTCTTGTGGGAAAACAACTCCATTTGGCTCACTAACTTCACACACCATCAGGCTTCCAAGCAGCTCTCAAGGAAACTCAGTTTGCACACTCTATGCTTAGTGCCCTTTGAGTGCATTATCTAGGAATGAACCTGGTAAAGCATCCCACACAAACGAATGCTCCACATGCGGGTTTCACCTGCCACCAACTCCACATTCACAGGCAACTTCAGTGCCACAGCCGTTTTCAGATAGCCCTCAATGCAAAGGCTCTAGACGCAAATATTGGTTTGAGAGCTAATTCAATCAAGGAAACACTGCATGTTGGTGAAGGCATATTGAAGAAGGATCAGCTGTGTGGTTCTTTTGGGAGAACAACTCCATTTGGCTCACTAAATTCACACACCATCAGGCTTCCAAGCAGCTCTCATGGAAACTCAGTTTTCACACTCTATGCTTAGTGCCCTTTGAGTGCCTAGGACTGAAATGAAGCTTGGTGAGCATCACACACAAACGAATGCTCCACATGCGGGTTTCACATGCCACCACCTCCACATTCTCAGGCAACTTCAGCGCCACAGCCGTTTTCAGATAGCCCTCAATGCAAAGGCTCTAGACGCAAATATTGGTGTGAGAGCTAATTCAATCAAGGAAACACTGCATGTTGGTGAAGGCATATTGAAGAAGGATCAGCTGAGTGGTTCTTGTGGGAGAACAACTCCATTTGGCTCACTAACTTCACACACCATCAGGCTTCCAAGCAGCTCTCATGGAAACTCAGTTTTCACACTCTATGCTTAGTGCCCTTTGAGTGCCTAGGACTGAAATGAAGCTTGGTGAGCATCACACACAAACAAATGCTCCACATGCGGGTTTCACATGCCACCAACACCACATTCACAGGCAACTTCAGCGCCACAGCCGTTTTCAGATAGCCCTCAATGCGAAGGCTCTAGACGCAAATATTGGTGTGAGAGCTAATTCAATCAAGGAAACACTGCATGTTGGTGAAGGGCATTTGGAGAAGGATCAGCCGAGTGGTTCTTGTGGGAGAACAACTCCATTTGGCTCACTAACTTCACACACCATCAGACTTCCAAGCAGCTCTCAAGGAAACTCAGTTTTCACACTCTAGGCTTAGTGCCCTTTGAGTGCATTATCGAGGAATCAACCTGGTAGAGCATCCCACACAAACGAATGCTCCACATGTGGCTTTCACATGTCACCAACTCCACATTCACACGCAACTTCAGCGCCACAGCCGTTTTCAGATAGCCCTCAATGCAAAGGCTCTAGACGCAAATATTGGTGTGAGAGCTAATTCAATCAAGGAAACACTGCATGTTGGTGAAGGGCATATTGAAGAAGGATCAGCCGAGTGGTTCTTGTGGGAGAATAACTCCTTTTGGCTCACTAAATTCACACACCATCAGGCTTCCAAGCAGCTCTCAGGGAAACTCAGTTTTCACACTCTATGCTTAGTGCCCTTTGAGAGCCTAGGACTGAAATGTATCTGGTAGAGAATCCCACACAAACGAATGCTCCACATGCGGGTTTCACCTGCCACCAACTCCACATTCACAGGCAACTTCAGCGCCGCAGCCGTTTTGAGATAGCCCTCAATGCAAAGGCTCTAGACGCAAATATTGGTGTGAGAGCTAATTCAATCAAGGAAACACTGCATGTTGGTGAAGGGCATATTGGAGAAGGATCAGCCTAGTGGTTCTTGTGGGAGAACAACTCCTTTTGGCTCACTAACTTCACACACCATCAGGCTTCCAAGCAGCTCTCAAGGAAACTCAGTTTTCACACTCTATGCTTAGTGCCCTTTGAGTGCATTATCTAGGAATGAACGTGGTAGAGCATCCCACACAAACGAATGCTCCACATGCGGGTTTCACATGCCACCAACTCCACATTCACACGCAACTTCAGCGCCACAGCCGTTGTGAAATAGCCCTCAATGCAAAGGCTCTAGACGCAAATATTGGTGTGAGAGCTAATTCAATCAAGGAAACACTGCATGTTGGTGAAGGGCATATTGAAGAAGGATCAGCCGAGTGGTTCTTGTGGGAGAATAACTCCATTTGGCTCACTAACTTCACACACCATCAGGCTTCCAAGCAGCTCTCAGGGAAACTCAGTTTTCACACTCTATGCTTAGTGCTTTTTGAGTGCCTAAGACTGAAAGAAAGCTTGGTGAGCATCCCACACAAATGAATGCTCCACATGCTGGTTTCACATGCCACCAACTCCACATTCACACGCAATTTCAGCGCCACAGCCATTTTCAATAGCCCTCAATGCAAAGGCTCTAGACGCAAATATTGGTGTGAGAGCTAATTCAATCAAGGAAACACTGCATGTTGGTGAAGGGCATTTTGGAGAAGGATAAGCCGAGTGGTTCTTGTGGGAGAACAACTCCTTTTGGCTCACTAACTTCACACACCATTAGGCTTCCAAACAGCTCTCAAGGAAACTCAGTTTGCACACTCTATGCTTAGTGCCCTTTGAGAGCCTAGGACTGAAATGAGATTGGTGAGCATCCCACACAAACGAATGCTCCACATGCGGGTTTCACATGCCACCAACTCCACATTCAATGGCAACTTCAGCGCCACAGCCATTTTCAGATAGCCCTCAATGCAAAGGCTCTAGACGCAAATATTGGTGTGAGAGCTAATTCAATCAAGGAAACACTGCATGTTGGTGAAGGGCATATTGAAGAAGGATCAGCCGAGTGGTTCTTGTGGAGAACAACTCCATTTGGCTCACTAACTTCACACACCATCAGGCTTCCAAGCAGCTCTCAAGGAAACTCAGTTTTCACACTCTATGCTTAGTGCCGTTTGAGTGCCTAGGCCTGAAATGAATCTTGGTGAGCATCCCACACAACGAATGCTCCGCATGCGGGTTTCACATGCCACCAACTCCACATTCACAGGCAACTTCAGCGCCACAGCCATTTTCAGAAAGCTCTCAATGCAAAGGCTCTAGACGCAAATATGGTGTGAGAGCTAATTCAATCAAGGAAACACTGCATGTTGGTGAAGGATATAATGAAGAAAAAGGATCAGCCGAGTGGTTCTTGTGGGAGAACAACTCCTTTTGGCTCACTAACTTCACACACCATTAGGCTTCCAAACAGCTCTCAAGGAAACTCAGTTTGGACACTCTATGCTTAGTGCCCTTTGAGAGCCTAGGACTGAAATGAGGCTTGGTGAGCATCCCACACAAACGAATGCTCCACATGCGGGTTTCACATGCCACCAACTCCACATTCACACGCAACTTCAGCGCCACAGCCGTTGTCAGATAGCCCTCAATGCAAAGGCTCTAGACGCAAATATTGGTGTGAGAGCTAATTCAATCAAGGAAACACTGCATGTTGGTCAAGGGCATATTGAAGAAGGATCAGCCGAGTGGTTCTTGTGGCAGAACAACTCCATTTGGCTCACTAACTTCACACACCATCAGGCTTCCAAGCAGCTCTCAAGGAAACTCAGTTTTCACACTCTATGCTTAGTGCCCTTTGAGAGCCTAGGACTGAAATGAGGCTTGGTGAGCATCCCACACAAACGAATGCTCCACATGCGGGTTTCACATGCCACCAACTCCACATTCACAGGCAACTTCAGCGCCGCAGCCGTTTTCAGATAGCCCTCAATGCAAAGGCTCTAGACGCAAATATTGGTGTGAGAGTTAATTCAATCAAGGAAACACTGCATGTTGGTGAAGGGCATATTGGAGAAGGATCAGCCGAGTGGTTCTTGTGGGAGAACAACTCCATTTGGCTCACTAACTTCACACACCATCAGGCTTCCAAGCAGCTCTCAAGGAAACTCAGTTTGCACACTCTATGCTTAGTGCCCTTTGAGTGCATTATCTAGGAATGAACCTGATAGAGCATCCGACACAAACGAATGCTCCACATGCGGGTTTCACATGCCACCAACTCCACATTCACAGGCAACTTCAGCGCCACAGCCGTTTTCAGATAGCCCTCAATGCAAAGGCTCTAGACGCAAATATTGGTGTGAGAGCTAATTCAATCAAGGAAACACTGCATGTTGGTGAAGGGCATATTGGAGAAGGATCAGCCAAGTGGTTCTTGTGGGAGAACAACTCCATTTGGCTCACTAACTTCACACACCATCAGGCTTCCAAGCAGCTCTCAAGGAAACTCAGTTTGCAAACTCTATGCTTAGTGTCCTTTGAGTGCATTATCTAGGAATGAACCTGATAGAGCATCCGACACAAACGAATGCTCCATTCCGAACAGAACTAACTCCAATCCTCTACAAACTCTTCAAAACAATAGAAAAGGAAGCAAGCCTTCCAAACTCATTCTATGAAGCCAACATTACCTTAATCCCAAAACCGGGCAGAGATCCTACAGAGAAAGAAAACTACAGACCTATCTCCTTGATGAACATTGATGCTAAGATTCTCAACAAAATCCTAGCCAACAGAATTCAAAAACACATCAGACAGATCATTCATCCAGATCAAGTAGGATTCATCCCTGGAATGCAGGGATGGTTCAACATTCGCAAATCCATAAATGTGATACACCACATCCAAAAACTGAAAAACAAGAATCACATGATAGTATCAATAGATGCAGAAAAAGCTTTCGACAAAATTCAGCACAACTTCCTGCTAAAGACCCTAACCAAGGTAGGCATAGATGGAAAAATCCACAACATAATCAAAGCAATATATGAAAAACCCAATGCCAGCATCATACTGAATGGAGAAAAACTGGAACCCTTTCCACTGAGATCTGGAACAAGACAGGGATGTCCGCTTTCTCCGCTGCTATTCAACATAGTTCTAGAGGTACTCGCTGAGGCCATAAGACAAGAAAAAGAAATCAAAGGAATCCAAATGGGAAATGAAGAAGTCAAGCTTTCACTATATGCAGATGACATGATTCTTTATATGGAAGAGCCAAAAGGCTCAACACAGAGGTTACTAGAACTTATACGAGAGTTCGGTAGAGTGGCAGGGTACAAAATTAATGAACAAAAATCAACAGCCATAGTGTATGCTAACAGCCCCAAGTTGGAAAAAGATCTAACCAGCAAGATACCATTCAAAGTAACAAAGGAAAGCATGAAGTATCTGGGAATTAACCTAACCAAAAATGTAGGAGACCTATTCGAGGAAAACTACAAACTACTTAAAAAAGAAATTGAAAAAGATCTAGAAAGATGGAGTAACATCCCATGCTCCTGGATAGGTAAAATCAATATCATTAAAATGTCTATACTGCCAAAAGCAATATATACATTCAACGCAATCCCAATCAAATTGCCCAAAACATTCTTCACAGACCTGGAAACAATGATTCAAAGGTTCATCTGGAAACACAAAAAACCACGAATAGCTAGAACCATTCTCAAGAACAGGAAGTTAGCAGGGGGAATCACAGTTCCGGACCTCTGGACATACTATAGGGCAGTGGTTATCAAAACAGCCTGGTACTGGCACAAAAATAGAGAAGAAGATCAATGGAGCAGAATAGAAACACCAGATGGGAACCCACAGAAATACAGCCAAATAATCTTTGACAAAAAGACAAACGACAACCCAGGCAAATGGGAAGGTCTGTTCAATAAATGCTGTTGGGACAACTGGTTGATAGCCTGCAGAAACAAAAAGATAGACCCACATCTCTCACCATATACTAAGATCAAATCCAAATGGATAAAAGATTTAAACCTACATCCAGAAACCTTCAAACTTTTGGAAGAAAATGTTGGAAACACACTGGAACACTTAGGGGTAGGCCCTCACTTCCTAAAAAAGACTCCAAATGCAGTAGAAATCAAGACCAAAATAAACAATTGGGACCTCATCAAACTAAGAAGCTTCTGTACAGCTAGAGAAACAATCAACAAAGTAAAAAGGCAACCCACAGAATGGGAGAAGATCTTTGCACACGACTTAGGTGATAGAGGGCTGATCTCCAGAATATACAAAGAGCTACAAAACAACCAAAATGTCAAAACAAACAAGCCACTCAAGAAATGGGCACGGGAAATGGGCAAACACTTCACAAAGGAACAAACCCAAATGGCAAATAAACATATGAAAAAATGCTCAAGTTCCCTGGCAATAAGGGAAATCCAAATTAAAACATCAATGAGGTACCCACCTAATGCCAGTAAGACTGGCCCACATGAATAAAAGCACCAACAACACTTGTTGGCGAGGTTGCGGGGAAAAGGGAACCCTACTCCACTGCTGGTGGGGCTGCAGGCTGGTACAGCCTCTATGGAAATCAGTATGGAGAACATTCAAACAACTCAAATACAACATACCGTATGACGCGGCAATAGCACTCCTAGGAATATATCCAGAACACTTGTTTTATGAGAAACCAACATGCACTCCTATGCTCATAGCAGCACAATCAGTAATTGCAAGGACATGGAAGCAACCAAAATGCCCATCAACAGAGGATTGGATAAGAAAGCTATGGTTCATCTACTCCATGGAATACTACTCAGCTATTAAACAAAACAAAATGCAGTTCTTTGTGGCCAAATGGGCCAAACTGGAAACCATAATGCTAAGGGAAATGAGCCAATCCCAAAAGGTTAAATACCACATGTTTGCCTTAATTTAAGATGACACGATGTTATGTATAACAAGTTATGTTATGAATGTTATATGTTGTGTATAAACCTAAATTGAAATGTCAATGAGGTGGTCACAGAAGGTGGATAAGAAATCGCATTTACTTTTACCATATTGGTTACTCGTTACTATGTCAATTAATTCCATGGTGATGTAAATTTTTGCTGATGGTATTTTGGAGCTTTTAATTGATCGGGATGATAGTCTGCTGGCTCTGTCTTCAGACCAGAGAGTGTATACCTAAGAAGCTGTTGAACTTATCTGGACAATAAGATGCTGGACTCTATGTTTGGTATATGCTTGCAATGGGGGAATCTCAACTGAACTTGAACTGTGGTTATGCAACAAGGTGGAGGAATCCACCATGGTGGGAGGGTTTGGGGAGGGGTGGGGAGAATCCCAGTACCTATGAAACTGTGTCACATAATACAATGTAATTAATGAATTTAAAATAAAATTAAAAAAAAAAAAAAAAAAAAAAGGAAACACTGCATGTTGGTGAAGGGCATATTGAAGAAGGATCAGCCGAGTGGTTTTTGTGGGAGAATAACTCCATTTGGCTCACTAACTTCACACACCATCAGGCTTCCAAGCAGCTCTCAGGGAAACTCAGTTTTCACACTCTATGCTTAGTGCCCTTTGAGTGCCTAGGACTGAAATGAATCTTGGTTAGCATCCCACACAAACGAATGCTCCACATGCGGGTTTCACATGCCACCATCTCCACATTCACAGGCAACTTCAGCGCCGCAGCCGTTTTGAAATAGCCCTCAATGCAAAGGCTCTAGACGCAAATATTGGTGTGAGAGCTAATTCAATCAAGGAAACACTGCATGTTGGTGAAGGGCATATTGGAGAAGGATCAGCCGAGTGGATCTTGTGGGAAAACAACTCCATTTGGCTCACGAACTTCACACACCATCAGGCTTCCAAGCAGCTCTCAAGGAAACTCAGTTTGCACACTCTATGCTTAGTGCCCTTTGAGTGCATTATCTAGGAATGAACCTGGTAAAGCATCCCACACAAACGAATGCTCCACATGCGGGTTTCACCTGCCACCAACTCCACATTCACAGGCAACTTCAGTGCCACAGCCGTTTTCAGATAGCCCTCAATGCAAAGGCTCTAGACGCAAATATTGGTGTGAGAGCTAATTCAATCAAGGAAACACTGCATGTTGGTGAAGGCATATTGAAGAAGGATCAGCTGTGTGGTTCTTTTGGGAGAACAACTCCATTTGGCTCACTAACTTCACACACCATCAGGCTTCCAAGCAGCTCTCATGGAAACTCAGTTTTCACACTCTATGCTTAGTGCCCTTTGAGTGCCTAGGACTGAAATGAAGCTTGGTGAGCATCACACACAAACGAATGCTCCACATGCGGGTTTCACATGCCACCAACTCCACATTCTCAGGCAACTTCAGCGCCACAGCCGTTTTCAGATAGCCCTCAATGCAAAGGCTCTAGACGCAAATATTGGTGTGAGAGCTAATTCAATCAAGGAAACACTGCATGTTGGTGAAGGCATATTGAAGAAGGATCAGCTGAGTGGTTCTTTTGGGAGAACAACTCCATTTGGCTCACTAACTTCACACACCATCAGGCTTCCAAGCAGCTCTCATGGAAACTCAGTTTTCACACTCTATGCTTAGTGCCCTTTGAGTGCCTAGGAGTGAAATGAAGCTTGGTGAGCATCACACACAAACAAATGCTCCACATGCGGGTTTCACATGCCACCAACACCACTTTCACAGGCAACTTCAGCGCCACAGCCGTTTTCAGATAGCCCTCAATGCGAAGGCTCTAGACGCAAATATTGGTGTGAGAGCTAATTCAATTAAGGAAACACTGCATGTTGGTGAAGGGCATTTTGGAGAAGGATCAGCCGAGTGGTTCTTGTGGGAGAACAACTCCATTTGGCTCACTAACTTCACACACCATCAGGCTTCCAAGCAGCTCTCAAGGAAACTCAGTTTTCACACTCTAGGCTTAGTGCACTTTGAGTGCATTATCTAGGAATGAATCTGATAGAGCATCCCACACAAACGAATGCTCCACATGCGGGTTTCACATGCCACCAACTCCACATTCACAGGCAACTTCAGCGCCGCAGCCGTTTTGAGATAGCCCTCAATGCAAAGGCTCTAGACGCAAATATTGGTGTGAGAGCTAATTCAATCAAGGAAACACTGCATGTTGGTGAAGGGCATATTGGAGAAGGATCAGCCGAGTGGTTCTTGTGGGAGAACAACTCCTTTTGGCTCACTAACTTCACACACCATCAGGCTTCCAAGCAGCTCTCAAGGAAACTCAGTTTTCACACTCTATGCTTAGTGCCCTTTGAGTGCATTATCTAGGAATGAACCTGGTAGAGCATCCCACACAAACGAATGCTCCACATGCGGGTTTCACATGCCACCAACTCCACATTCACACGCAACTTCAGCGCCACAGCCGTTGTGAAATAGCCCTCAATGCAAAGGCTCTAGACGCAAATATTGGTGTGAGATCTAATTCAATCAAGGAAACACTGCATGTTGGTGAAGGGCATATTGAAGAAGGATCAGCCGAGTGGTTCTTGTGGGAGAACAACTCCATTTGGCTCACTAACTTCACACACCATCAGGCTTCCAAGCAGCTCTCAGGGAAACTCAGTTTTCACACTCTATGCTTAGTGCTTTTTGAGTGCCTAAGAGTGAAAGGAAGCTTGGTGAGCATCCCACACAAATGAATGCTCCACATGCTGGTTTCACATGCCACCAACTCCACATTCACACGCAATTTCAGCGCCACAGCCATTTTCAATAGCCCTCAATGCAAAGGCTCTAGACGCAAATATTGGTGTGAGAGCTAATTCAATCAAGGAAACACTGCATGTTGGTGAAGGGCATTTTGGAGAAGGATAAGCCGAGTGGTTCTTGTGGGAGAACAACTCCATTTGGCTCACTAACTTCACACACCATCAGGCTTCCAAGCAGCTCTCAAGGAAACTCAGTTTTCACACTCTATGCTTAGTGCCCTTTGAGAGCCTAGGACAGAAATGAGGCTTGGTGAGCATCCCACACAAACGAATGCTCCACATGCGGGTTTCACATGCCACCAACTCCACATTCACACGCAACTTCAGCGCCACAGCCGTTGTGAAATAGCCCTCAATGCAAAGGCTCTAGACGCAAATATTGGTGTGATAGCTAATTCAATCAAGGAAACACTGCATGTTGGTGAAGGGCATATTGAAGAAGGATCAGCCGAGTGGTTCTTGTGGGAGAACAACTCCATTTGGCTCACTAACTTCACACACCATCAGGCTTCCAAGCAGCTCTCAAGGAAACTCAGTTTTCACACTCTATGCTTAGTGCCCTTTGAGAGCCTAGGACAGAAATGAGGCTTGGTGAGCATCCCACACAAACGAATGCTCCACATGCGGGTTTCACATGCCACCAACTCCACATTCACAGGCAACTCCAGCGCCACAGCCGTTTTCAGATAGCCCTCAATGCAAAGGCTCTAGACGCAAATATTGGTGTGAGAGCTAATTCAATCAAGGAAACACTGCATGGTGGTGAAGGGCATATTGCAGAAGGATCAGCCGAGTGGTTCTTGTGGGAGAACAACTCCATTTGGCTCACTAACTTCACACACTATCTGGCTTCCAAGCAGCTCTCAAGGAAACTCAGTTTGCACACTCTATGCTTAGTGCCCTTTGAGAGCCTAGGACTGAAATGAAGCTTGGTGAGCAACCCACACAAACGAATGCTCCACATGCGGGTTTCACATGCCACCAACTCCACATTCACAGGGAACTTCAGCGCCACAGCCATTTTCAGAAAGCTCTCAATGCAAAGGCTCTAGACGCAAATATTGGTGTGAGAGCTAATTCAATCAAGGAAACACTGCATGTTGATGAAGGGCATATTGAAGAAAAAGGATCAGCCGAGTGGTTCTTGTGGGAGAACAACTCCATTTGGCTCACTAACTTCACACACCATCAGGCTTCCAAGCAGCTCTCAAGGAAACTCAGTTTTCACACTCTATGCTTAGTGCCCTTTGAGTGCATTATCTAGGAATGAACCTGGTCGAGCATCCGACACAAACGAAACTCCACATGTGGGTTTAACATGCCACCAACTCCACATTCACACGCAACTTCAGCGCCACAGCCGTTTTCAGATAGCCCTCAATGCAAAGGCTCTAGACGCAAATATTGGTGTGAGAGCTAATTCAATCAAGGCAACACTGCATGTTGGTGAAGGGCATATTGAAGAAGGATCAGCCGAGTGGTTTTTGTGGGAGAATAACTCCATTTGGCTCACTAACTTCACACACCATCAGGCTTCCAAGCAGCTCTCAGGGAAACTCAGTTTTCACACTCTATGCTTAGTGCCCTTTGAGTGCCTAGGACTGAAATGAATCTTGGTTAGCATCCCACACAAACGAATGCTCCACATGCGGGTTTCACATGCCACCAACTCCACATTCACAGGCAACTTCAGCGCCGCACCCGTTTTGAGATAGCCCTCAATGCAAAGGCTCTAGACGCAAATATTTGTGTGAGAGCTAATTCAATCAAGGAAACACTGCATGTTGGTGAAGGGCATATTGGAGAAGGATCAGCCGAGTGGATCTTGTGGGAGAACAACTCCATTTGGCTCACTAACTTCACACACCATCAGGCTTCCAAGCAGCTCTCAAGGAAACTCAGTTTTCACACTCTAGGCTTAGTGCCCTTTGAGTGCCTAAGACTGAAATGAAGCTTGGTGAGCATCCCACACAAACGAATGCTCCACATGCGGGTTTCACATGCCACCAACTCCACATTCACAGGCAACTTCAGCGCCACAGCCGTTTTCAGATAGCCCTCAATGCGAAGGCTCTAGACGCAAATATTGGTGTGAGAGCTAATTCAATTAAGGAAACACTGCATGTTGGTGAAGGGCATTTTGGAGAAGGATCAGCCGAGTGGTTCTTGTGGGAGAACAACTCCATTTGGCTCACTAACTTCACACACCATCAGGCTTCCAAGCAGCTCTCAAGGAAACTCAGTTTTCACACTCTATGCTTAGTGCCCTTTGAGTGCATTATCTAGGAATGAACCTGGTAGAGCATCCCACACAAACGAATGCTCCACATGCGGGTTTCACATGCCACCAACTCCACATTCACACGCAACTTCAGCGCCACAGCCGTTGTGAAATAGCCCTCAATGCAAAGGCTCTAGACGCAAATATTGGTGTGAGATCTAATTCAATCAAGGAAACACTGCATGTTGGTGAAGGGCATATTGAAGAAGGATCAGCCGAGTGGTTCTTGTGGGAGAACAACTCCATTTGGCTCACTAACTTCACACACCATCAGGCTTCCAAGCAGCTCTCAGGGAAACTCAGTTTTCACACTCTATGCTTAGTGCTTTTTGAGTGCCTAAGAGTGAAAGGAAGCTTGGTGAGCATCCCACACAAATGAATGCTCCACATGCTGGTTTCACATGCCACCAACTCCACATTCACACGCAATTTCAGCGCCACAGCCATTTTCAATAGCCCTCAATGCAAAGGCTCTAGACGCAAATATTGGTGTGAGAGCTAATTCAATCAAGGAAACACTGCATGTTGGTGAAGGGCATTTTGGAGAAGGATAAGCCGAGTGGTTCTTGTGGGAGAACAACTCCATTTGGCTCACTAACTTCACACACCATCAGGCTTCCAAGCAGCTCTCAAGGAAACTCAGTTTTCACACTCTATGCTTAGTGCCCTTTGAGAGCCTAGGACAGAAATGAGGCTTGGTGAGCATCCCACACAAACGAATGCTCCACATGCGGGTTTCACATGCCACCAACTCCACATTCACACGCAACTTCAGCGCCACAGCCGTTGTGAAATAGCCCTCAATGCAAAGGCTCTAGACGCAAATATTGGTGTGATAGCTAATTCAATCAAGGAAACACTGCATGTTGGTGAAGGGCATATTGAAGAAGGATCAGCCGAGTGGTTCTTGTGGGAGAACAACTCCATTTGGCTCACTAACTTCACACACCATCAGGCTTCCAAGCAGCTCTCAAGGAAACTCAGTTTTCACACTCTATGCTTAGTGCCCTTTGAGAGCCTAGGACAGAAATGAGGCTTGGTGAGCATCCCACACAAACGAATGCTCCACATGCGGGTTTCACATGCCACCAACTCCACATTCACAGGCAACTCCAGCGCCACAGCCGTTTTCAGATAGCCCTCAATGCAAAGGCTCTAGACGCAAATATTGGTGTGAGAGCTAATTCAATCAAGGAAACACTGCATGGTGGTGAAGGGCATATTGCAGAAGGATCAGCCGAGTGGTTCTTGTGGGAGAACAACTCCATTTGGCTCACTAACTTCACACACTATCAGGCTTCCAAGCAGCTCTCAAGGAAACTCAGTTTGCACACTCTATGCTTAGTGCCCTTTGAGAGCCTAGGACTGAAATGAAGCTTGGTGAGCAACCCACACAAACGAATGCTCCACATGCGGGTTTCACATGCCACCAACTCCACATTCACAGGGAACTTCAGCGCCACAGCCATTTTCAGAAAGCTCTCAATGCAAAGGCTCTAGACGCAAATATTGGTGTGAGAGCTAATTCAATCAAGGAAACACTGCATGTTGATGAAGGGCATATTGAAGAAAAAGGATCAGCCGAGTGGTACTTGTGGGAGAACAACTCCATTTGGCTCACTAACTTCACACACCATCAGGCTTCCAAGCAGCTCTCAAGGAAACTCAGTTTGCACACTCTATGCTTAGTGCCCTTTGAGTGCATTATCTAGGAATGAACCTGGTCGAGCATCCGACACAAACGAAACTCCACATGTGGGTTTAACATGCCACCAACTCCACATTCACACGCAACTTCAGCGCCACAGCCGTTTTCAGATAGCCCTCAATGCAAAGGCTCTAGACGCAAATATTTGTGTGAGAGCTAATTCAATCAAGGAAACACTGCATGTTGGTGAAGGGCATATTGGAGAAGGATCAGCCGAGTGGATCTTGTGGGAGATCAACTCCATTTGGCTCACTAACTTCACACACCATCAGGCTTCCAAGCAGCTCTCAAGGAAACTCAGTTTTCACACTCTAGGCTTAGTGCCCTTTGAGTGCCTAAGACTGAAATGAAGCTTGGTGAGCATCCCACACAAACGAATGCTCCACATGCGGGTTTCACATGCCACCAACTCCACATTCACACGCAACTTCAGCGCCACAGCCGTTTTCAGATAGCCCTCAATGCAAAGGCTCTAGACGCAAATATTGGTGTGAGAGCTAATTCAATCAAGGAAACACTGCATGTTGGTGAAGGGCATATTGAAGAAGGATCAGCCAAGTGGTTCTTGTGGGAGAACAACTGCATTTGGCTCACTAACTTCACATACCATCAGGCTTCCAAGCAGCTCTCAAGGAAACTCAGTTTTCACACTCTAGGCTTAGTGCCCTTTGAGTGCATTATCTAGGAATCAACCTGGTAGAGCATCCCACACAAACGAATGCTCCACATGCGGGTTTCACATGCCACCAACTCCACATTCACAGGCAACTTCAGCGCCACAGCCGTTTTCAGATAGCCCTCAATGCAAAGGCTCTAGACGCAAATATTGGTGTGAGATCTAATTCAATCAAGGAAACACTGCATGTTGGTGAAGGGCATATTGAAGAAGGATGAGCCGAGTGGTTCTTGTGGGAGAACAACTCCATTTGGCTCACTAACTTCACACACCATCAGGCTTCCAAGCAGCTCTCAAGGAAACTCAGTTTTCACACTCTATGCTTAGTGCCCTTTGAGTGCATTATCTAGGAATCAACCTGGTAGAGCATCCCACACAAACGAATGCTCCACATGCGGGTTTCACATGCCACCGACTCCACATTCACAGGCAACTTCAGCGCCACAGCCGTTTTCAGATAGCCCTCAATGCAAAGGCTCTAGACGCAAATATTGGTTTGAGAGCTAATTCAATCAAGGAAACACTGCATGTTGGTGAAGGGCATATTGAAGAAGCATCAGCCGAGTGGTTCTTGTGGGAGAACAACTCCTTTTGGCTCACTAACTTCACACACCATCAGGCTTCCAAGCAGCTCTCAAGGAAACTCAGTTTGCACACTCTATGCTTAGTGCCCTTTGAGTGCATTATCTAGGAATGAACCTGGTAGAGCAAACCACACAAACGAATGCTCGACATGCGGGTTTCACTTGCCACCAACTCCATCTTCACAGGCAACTTCAGCGCCACAGCCGTTTTCAGATAGCCCTCAATGCAAAGGCTCTAGACGCAAATATTGGTGTGAGAGCTAATTCAATCAAGGAAACACTGCATGTTGGTGAAGGGCATATTTAAGAAGGATCAGCCGAGTGGTTCTTGTGGGAGAACAACTCCATTTGGCTCACTAACTTCACACACCATCAGGCTTCCAAGCAGCTCTCAAGGAAACTCAGTTTTCACACTCTATGCTTAGTGCCCTTTGAGTGCCTAAGACTGAAATGAAGCTTGGTTAGCATCCCACACAAACGAATGCTCCACATGCGGGTCACATGCCACCAACTCCACATTCACAGGCAACTTCAGTGCCACAGCCGTTTTCAGATAGCCCTCAGTGCAAAGGCTCTAGACGCAAATATTGGTGTGAGAGCTAATTCAATCAAGGAAACACTGCATGTTGGTGAAGGGCATATTGAAGAAGGATCAGCCGAATGATTCTTGTGGGAGAACAACTCCATTTGGCTCACTAACTTCACACACCACCAGGCTTAAAAGCAGCTCTCAAGGAAACTCAGTTTGCACACTCTATGCTTAGTGCCCTTTGAGTGCCTAAGACTGAAATGAAGCTTGGTGAGCATCCCACACAAACGAATGCTCCACATGCGGGTTTCACAAGCCACCAACTCCACATTCACAGGCAACTTCAGCGCCACAGCCGTTTTCAGATAGCCCTCAATGCAAAGGCTCTAGACGCAAATATTGGTGTGAGAGCTAATTCAATCAAGGAAACACTGCATGTTGGTGAAGGGCATATTGAAGAAGGATCAGCCGAGTGGTTCTTGTGGGAGAACAACTCCATTTGGCTCACTAACTTCACACACCATCAGGCTTCCAAGCAGCTCTCAAGGAAACTCAGTTTGCACACTCTATGCTTAGTGCCGTTTGAGTGCCTAGGCCTGAAACGAATCTTGGTGAGCATCCCACACAAACGAATGCTCCACATGCGGGTTTCACATGCCACCAACTCCACATTCACAGGCAACTTCAGCGCCACAGCCGTTTTCAGATAGCCCTCAATGCAAAGGCTCTAGACGCAAATATTGGTGTGAGAGCTAATTCAATCAAGGAAACACTGCATGTTGGTGAAGGGCATTTTGGAGAAGGATCAGCCGAGTGGTTCTTTTGGGAGAACAACTCCATTTGGCTCACTAACTTCACACACCATCAGGCTTCCAAGCAGCTCTCAAGGAAACTCAGTTTTCACACTCTAGGCTTAGTGCACTTTGAGTGCATTATCTAGGAATGAATCTGATAGAGCATCCCACACAAACGAATGCTCCACATGCGGGTTTCACATGCCACCAACTCCACATTCACAGGCAACTTCAGCGCCACAGCCGTTTTCAGATAGCCCTCAATGCAAAGGCTCTAGACGCAAATATTGGTGTGAGAGCTAATTCAATCAAGGAAACACTGCATGTTGGTGAAGGGCATATTGAAGAAGGATCAGCCGAGTGGTTCTTGTGGGAGAACAACTCCTTTTGGCTCACTAACTTCACACACCATTAGGCTTCCAAACAGCTCTCAAGGAAACTCAGTTTGCACACTCTATGCTTAGTGCCCTTTGAGAGCGTTGGACTGAAATGAGGCTTGGAGAGCATCCCACACAAACGAATGCTCCACATGCGGGTTTCACATGCCACCAACTCCACATTCACAGGCAACTTCAGCGCCACAGCCGTTTTCAGATAGCCCTCAATGCAAAGGCTCTAGACGCAAATATTGGTGTGAGAGCTAATTCAATCAAGGAAACACTGCATGTTGGTGAAGGGCATATTGAAGAAGGATCAGCCGAGTGGTTCTTGTGGGAGAACAACTCCATTTGGCTCACTAACTTCACACACCATCAGGCTTCCAAGCAGCTCTCAAGGAAACTCAGTTTTCACACTCTATGCTTAGTGCTTTTTGAGTGCCTAAGACTGAAAGGAAGCTTGGTGAGCATCCCACACAAATGAATGCTCCACATGCTGGTTTCACATGCCACCAACTCCACATTCACACGCAATTTCAGCGCCACAGCCATTTTCAATAGCCCTCAATGCAAAGGCTCTAGACGCAAATATTGGTGTGAGAGCTAATTCAATCAAGGAAACACTGCATGTTGGTGAAGGGCATTTTGGAGAAGGATCAGCCGAGTGGTTCTTGTGGGAGAACAACTCCATTTGGCTCACTAACTTCACACACCATCAGGCTTCCAAGCAGCTCTCAAGGAAACTCAGTTTTCACACTCTATGTTTAGTGCCCTTTGAGTGGCTAGGACTGAAATGAAGCTTGGTGAGCAACCCACACAAACGAATGCTCCACATGCGGGTTTCACATGCCACCAACTCCACATTCACAGGCAACTTCAGCGCCACAGCCATTTTCAGAACTCTCAATGCAAAGGCTCTAGACGCAAATATTGGTGTGAGAGCTAATTCAATCAAGGAAACACTGCATGTTGGTGAAGGGCATATTGAAGAAAAAGGATCAGCCTAGTGGTTCTTGTGGGAGAACAACTCCTTTTGGCTCACTAACTTCACACACCATCAGGCTTCCAAGCAGCTCTCAAGGAAACTCAGTTTTCACACTCTATGCTTAGTGCCCTTTGAGAGCCTAGGACTGAAATGAGGCTTGGTGAGCATCCCACACAAACGAATGCTCCAAATGCGGGTTTCACATGCCACCAACTCCACATTCACAGGCAACTTCAGCGCCACAGCCGTTTTCAGATAGCCCTCAATGCAAAGGCTATAGACGCAAATATTGGTGTGAGAGCTAATTCAATCAAGGAAACACTGCATGTTGATGAAGGGCATATTGGAGAAGGATCAGCCGAGTGGTTCTTGTGGGAGAACAACTCCATTTGGCTCACTAACTTCACACACCATCAGGCTTCCAAGCAGCTCTCAAGGAAACTCAGTTTTCACACTCTATGCTTAGTGCCCTTTGAGTGCATTATCTAGGAATGAACCTGGTCGAGCATCCGACACAAACGAAACTCCACATGTGGGTTTCACATGCCACCAACTCCACATTCACACGCAAATTCAGCGCCACAGCCGTTTTCAGATAGCCCTCAATGCAAAGGCTCTAGACGCAAATATTGGTGTGAGAGCTAATTCAATCAAGTCAACACTGCATATTGGTAAAGAGCATATTGAAGAAGGATCAGCCGAGTGGTTTTTGTGGGAGAATAACTCCATTTGGCTCACTAACTTCACACACCATCAGGCTTCCAAGCAGCTCTCAGGGAAACTCAGTTTTCACACTCTATGCTTAGTGCCCTTTGAGTGCCTAGGACTGAAATGAATCTTGGTTAGCATCCCACACAAACGAATGCTCCACATGCGGGTTTCACATGCCACCAACTCCACATTCACAGGCAACTTCAGCGCCACAGCCGTTTCAGATAGCCCTCAATGCAAAGGCTCTAGACGCAAATATTGGTTTGAGAGCTAATTCAATCAAGGAAACACTGCATGTTGGTGAAGGGCATATTGGAGAAGGATCAGCCTAGTGGTTCTTGTGGGAGAACAACTCCATTTGGCTCACTAACTTCACACACCATCAGGCTTCCAAGCAGCTCTCAAGGAAACTCAGTTTGCACACTCTATGCTTAGTGCCCTTTGAGTGCATTATCTAGGAATGAACCTGATAGAGCATCCGACACAAACGAATGCTCCACATGCGGGTTTCACATGCCACCAACTCCACATTCACATGCAACTTCAGCGCCACAGCCGTTTTCAGATAGCCCTCAATGCAAAGGCTCTAGACGCAAATATTGGTGTGAGAGCTAATTCAATCAAGGAAACACTGCATGTTGGTGAAGGGCATATTGAAGAAGGATCAGCCGAGTGGTTCTTGTGGGAGAACAACTCCATTTGGCTCACTAACTTCACACACCATCAGGCTTCCAAGCAGCTCTCAAGGAAACTCAGTTTTCACACTCTATGCTTAGTGCCCTTTGAGTGCCTAAGACTGAAATGAAGCTTGGTTAGCATCCCACACAAACGAATGCTCCACATGCGGGTCACATGCCACCAACTCCACATTCACAGGCAACTTCAGTGCCACAGCCGTTTTCAGATAGCCCTCAGTGCAAAGGCTCTAGACGCAAATATTGGTGTGAGAGTTAATTCAATCAAGGAAACACTGCATGTTGGTGAAGGGCATATTGAAGAAGGATCAGCCGAATGATTCTTGTGGGAGAACAACTCCATTTGGCTCACTAACTTCACACACCACCAGTCTTCCAAGCAGCTCTCAAGGAAACTCAGTTTGCACACTCTATGCTTAGTGCCCTTTGAGTGCCTAAGACTGAAATGAAGCTTGGTGAGCATCCCACACAAACGAATGCTCCACATGCGGGTTTCACATGCCACCAACTCCACATTCTCAGGCAACTTCAGCGCCACAGCCGTTTTCAGATAGCCCTCAATGCAAAGGCTCTAGACGCAAATATTGGTGTGAGAGCTAATTCAATCAAGGAAACACTGCATGTTGGTGAAGGGCATATTGAAGAAGCATCAGCCGAGTGGTTCTTTTGGGAGAACAACTCCGTTTGGCTCACTAACTTCACACACCATCAGGCTTCCAAGCAGCTCTCAAGGAAACTCAGTTTTCACACTCTATGCTTAGTGCCCTTTGAGTGCATTATCTAGGAATCAACCTGGTAGAGCATCCCACACAAACGAATGCTCCACATGCGGGTTTCACATGCCACCGACTCCACATTCACAGGCAACTTCAGCGCCACAGCCGTTTTCAGATAGCCCTCAATGCAAAGGCTCTAGACGCAAATATTGGTTTGAGAGCTAATTCAATCAAGGCAACACTGCATGTTGGTGAAGGGCATATTGAAGAAGCATCAGCCGAGTGGTTCTTGTGGGAGAACAACTCCATTTGGCTCACTAACTTCACACACCATCAGGCTTCCAAGCAGCTCTCAAGGAAACTCAGTTTTCACACTCTATGCTTATTGCCGTTTGAGTACCTAGGCTTGAAATGAATCTTGGTGAGCATCCCACACAAACGAATGCTCCACATGCGGGTTTCACATGCCACCAACTCCACATTCACAGGCAACTTCAGCGCCACAGCCGTTTTCAGATAGCCCTCAATGCAAAGGCTCTAGACGCAAATATTGGTGTGAGAGCTAATTCAATCAAGGAAACACTGCATGTTGGTGAAGGGCATATTGAAGAAGCATCAGCCGAGTGGTTCTTTTGGGAGAACAACTCCGTTTGGCTCACTAACTTCACACACCATCAGGCTTCCAAGCAGCTCTCAAGGAAACTCAGTTTTCACACTCTATGCTTAATGTCCTTTAAGTGACTAGGACTGAAATGAAGCTTGGTGAGCAACCCACACAAACGAATGCTCCACATGCGGGTTTCACATGCCACCAACTCCACATTCACAGGCAACTTCAGCGCCACAGCCATTTTCAGAAAGCTCTCAATGCAAAGGCTCTAGACGCAAATATTGGTGTGAGAGCTAATTCAATCAAGGAATCACTGCATGTTGGTGAAGGGCATATTGAAGAAAAAGGATCAGCCGAGTGGTTCTTGTGGGTGAACAACTCCATTTGGCTCACTAACGTCACACACCATCAGGCTTTCAAGCAGCTCTCAGGGAAACTCAGTTTTCACACTCTATGCTTAGTGCTTTTTGAGTGCCTAAGACTGAAATGAAGCTTGGTGAGCATCACACACAAACGAATGCTCCACATGCGGGTTTCACATGCCACCAACTCCACATTCTCAGGCAACTTTAGCGCCACAGCCATTTTCAATAGCCCTCAATGCAAAGGCTCTAGACGCAAATATTGGTGTGAGAGCTAATTCAATCAAGGAAACACTGCATGTTGGTGAAGGGCATATTGGAGAAGGATCAGCCTAGTGGTTCTTGTGGGAGAACAACTCCTTTTGGCTCACTAACTTCACACACCATCAGGCTTCCAAGCAGCTCTCAAGGAAACTCAGTTTTCACACTCTATGCTTAGTGCCCTTTGAGTGCATTATCTAGGAATGAACCTGGTAGAGCATCCCACACAAACGAATGCTCCACATGCGGGTTTCACATGCCACCAACTCCACATTCACAGGCAACTTCAGCGCCACAGCCGTTTTGAGATAGCCCTCAATGCAAAGGCTCTAGACGCAAATATTGGTGTGAGAGCTAATTCAATCAAGGAAACACTGCATGTTGGTGAAGGGCATATTGAAGAAGGATCAGCCGAGTGGTTCTTGTGGGAGAACAACTCCTTTTGGCTCACTAACTTCACACACCATTAGGCTTCCAAACAGCTCTCAAGGAAACTCAGTTTGCACACTCTATGCTTAGTGCCCTTTGAGAGCGTTGGACTGAAATGAGGCTTGGAGAGCATCCCACACAAACGAATGCTCCACATGCGGGTTTCACATGCCACCAACTCCACATTCACAGGCAACTTCAGCGCCACAGCCGTTGTGAAATAGCCCTCAATGCAAAGGCTCTAGACGCAAATATTGGTGTGAGAGCTAATTCAATCAAGGAAACACTGCATGTTGGTGAAGGGCATATTGAAGAAGGATCAGCCGAGTGGTTCTTGTGGGAGAACAACTCCATTTGGCTCACTAACTTCACACACCATCAGGCTTCCAAGCAGCTCTCAAGGAAACTCAGTTTTCACACTCTATGCTTAGTGCTTTTTGAGTGCCTAAGACTGAAAGGAAGCTTGGTGAGCATCCCACACAAATGAATGCTCCACATGCTGGTTTCACATGCCACCAACTCCACATTCACACGCAATTTCAGCGCCACAGCCATTTTCAATAGCCCTCAATGCAAAGGCTCTAGACGCAAATATTGGTGTGAGAGCTAATTCAATCAAGGAAACACTGCATGTTGGTGAAGGGCATTTTGGAGAAGGATCAGCCGAGTGGTTCTTGTGGGAGAACAACTCCATTTGGCTCACTAACTTCACACACCATCAGGCTTCCAAGCAGCTCTCAAGGAAACTCAGTTTTCACACTCTATGTTTAGTGCCCTTTGAGTGGCTAGGACTGAAATGAAGCTTGGTGAGCAACCCACACAAACGAATGCTCCACATGCGGGTTTCACATGCAACCAACTCCACATTCACAGGCAACTTCAGCGCCACAGCCATTTTCAGAACTCTCAATGCAAAGGCTCTAGACGCAAATATTGGTGTGAGAGCTAATTCAATCAAGGAAACACTGCATGTTGGTGAAGGGCATATTGAAGAAAAAGGATCAGCCGAGTGGTTCTTGTGGGAGAACAACTCCTTTTGGCTCACTAACTTCACACACCATCAGGCTTCCAAGCAGCTCTCAAGGAAACTCAGTTTTCACACTCTATGCTTAGTGCCCTTTGAGAGCCTAGGACTGAAATGAATCTTGGTGAGCATCCCACACAAACGAATGCTCCAAATGCGGGTTTCACATGCCACCAACTCCACATTCACAGGCAACTTCAGCGCCACAGCCGTTTTCAGATAGCCCTCAATGCAAAGGCTATAGACGCAAATATTGGTGTGAGAGCTAATTCAATCAAGGAAACACTGCATGTTGATGAAGGGCATATTGGAGAAGGATCAGCCGAGTGGTTCTTGTGGGAGAACAACTCCATTTGGCTCACTAACTTCACACACCATCAGGCTTCCAAGCAGCTCTCAAGGAAACTCAGTTTTCACACTCTATGCTTAGTGCCCTTTGAGTGCATTATCTAGGAATGAACCTGGTCGAGCATCCGACACAAACGAAACTCCACATGTGGGTTTCACATGCCACCAACTCCACATTCACACGCAACTTCAGCGCCACAGCCGTTTTCAGATAGCCCTCAATGCAAAGGCTCTAGACGCAAATATTGGTGTGAGAGCTAATTCAATCAAGGCAACACTGCATATTGGTAAAGGGCATATTGAAGAAGGATCAGCCGAGTGGTTTTTGTGGGAGAATAACTCCATTTGGCTCACTAACTTCACACACCATCAGGCTTCCAAGCAGCTCTCAGGGAAACTCAGTTTTCACACTCTATGCTTAGTGCCCTTTGAGTGCCTAGGACTGAAATGAATCTTGGTTAGCATCCCACACAAACGAATGCTCCACATGCGGGTTTCACATGCCACCAACTCCACATTCACAGGCAACTTCAGCGCCACAGCCGTTTTCAGATAGCCCTCAATGCAAAGGCTCTAGACGCAAATATTGGTTTGAGAGCTAATTCAATCAAGGAAACACTGCATGTTGGTGAAGGGCATATTGGAGAAGGATCAGCCGAGTGGATCTTGTGGGAGAACAACTCCATTTGGCTCACTAACTTCACACACCATCAGGCTTCCAAGCAGCTCTCAAGGAAACTCAGTTTGCACACTCTATGCTTAGTGCCCTTTGAGTGCATTATCTAGGAATGAACCTGATAGAGCATCCGACACAAACGAATGCTCCACATGCGGGTTTCACATGCCACCAACTCCACATTCACAGGCAACTTCAGCGCCACAGCCGTTTTCAGATAGCCCTCAATGCAAAGGCTCTAGACGCAAATATTGGTGTGAGAGCTAATTCAATCAAGGAAACACTGCATGTTGGTGAAGGGCATATTGAAGAAGGATCAGCCGAGTGGTTCTTGTGGGAGAACAACTCCATTTGGCTCACTAACTTCACACACCATCAGGCTTCCAAGCAGCTCTCAAGGAAACTCAGTTTTCACACTCTATGCTTAGTGCCCTTTGAGTGCCTAAGACTGAAATGAAGCTTGGTTAGCATCCCACACAAACGAATGCTCCACATGCGGGTCACATGCCACCAACTCCACATTCACAGGCAACTTCAGTGCCACAGCCGTTTTCAGATAGCCCTCAGTGCAAAGGCTCTAGACGCAAATATTGGTGTGAGAGCTAATTCAATCAAGGAAACACTGCATGTTGGTGAAGGGCATATTGAAGAAGGATCAGCCGAATGATTCTTGTGGGAGAGCAACTCCATTTGGCTCACTAACTTCACACACCATCAGGCTTCCAAGCAGCTCTCAAGGAAACTCAGTTTGCACACTCTATGCTTAGTGCCCTTTGAGTGCCTAAGACTGAAATGAAGCTTGGTGAGCATCCCACACAAACGAATGCTCCACATGCGGGTTTCACATGCCACCAACTCCACATTCTCAGGCAACTTCAGCGCCACAGTCATTTTCAGATAGCCCTCAATGCAAAGGCTCTAGACGCAAATATTGGTGTGAGAGCTAATTCAATCAAGGAAACACTGCATGTTGGTGAAGGGCATATTGAAGAAGGATCAGCCGAGTTGTTCTTGTGGGAGAACAACTCCATTTGGCTCACTAACTTCACACACCATCAGGCTTCCAAGCAGCTCTCAAGGAAACTCAGTTTTCACACTCTATGCTTATTGCCCTTTGAGTACCTAGGCCTGAAATGAATCTTGGTGAGCATCCCACACAAACGAATGCTCCACATGCGGGTTTCACATGCCACCAACTCCACATTCACACGCAACTTCAGCGCCACAGCCGTTTTCAGATAGCCCTCAATGCAAAGGCTCTAGACGCAAATATTGGTGTGAGAGCTAATTCAATCAAGGAAACACTGCATGTTGGTGAAGGGCATATTGAAGAAGCATCAGCCGAGTGGTTCTTGTGGGAGAACAACTCCGTTTGGCTGACTAACTTCACACACCATCAGGCTTCCAAGCAGCTCTCAAGGAAACTCAGTTTTCACACTCTATGCTTAATGTCCTTTAAGTGACTAGGACTGAAATGAAGCTTGGTGAGCAACCCACACAAACGAATGCTCCACATGCGGGTTTCACATGCCACCAACTCCACATTCACAGGCAACTTCAGCGCCACAGCCATTTTCAGAAAGCTCTCAATGCAAAGGCTCTAGACGCAAATATTGGTGTGAGAGCTAATTCAATCAAGGAATCACTGCATGTTGGTGAAGGGCATATTGAAGAAAAAGGATCAGCCGAGTGGTTCTTGTGGGAGAACAACTCCATTTGGCTCACTAACGTCACACACCATCAGGCTTTCAAGCAGCTCTCAGGGAAACTCAGTTTTCACACTCTATGCTTAGTGCTTTTTGAGTGCCTAAGACTGAAATGAAGCTTGGTGAGCATCACACACAAACGAATGCTCCACATGCGGGTTTCACATGCCACCAACTCCACATTCTCAGGCAACTTTTGCGCCACAGCCATTTTCAATAGCCCTCAATGCAAAGGCTCTAGACGCAAATATTGGTGTGAGAGCTAATTCAATCAAGGAAACACTGCATGTTGGTGAAGGGCATATTGAAGAAGGATCAGCCGAGTGGTTCTTGTGGAAGAATAACTCCATTTGGCTCACTAACTTCACACACCATCAGGCTTCCAAGCAGCTCTCAAGGAAACTCAGTTTTCACACTCTATGCTTAGTGCCCTTTGAGTGCCTAAGACTGAAATGAAGCTTGGTTAGCATCCCACACAAACGAATGCTCCACATGCGGGTCACATGCCACCAACTCCACATTCACAGGCAACTTCAGTGCCACAGCCGTTTTCAGATAGCCCTCAGTGCAAAGGCTCTAGACGCAAATATTGGTGTGAGAGCTAATTCAATCAAGGAAACACTGCATGTTGGTGAAGGGCATATTGAAGAAGGATCAGCCGAATGATTCTTGTGGGAGAGCAACTCCATTTGGCTCACTAACTTCACACACCATCAGGCTTCCAAGCAGCTCTCAAGGAAACTCAGTTTGCACACTCTATGCTTAGTGCCCTTTGAGTGCCTAAGACTGAAATGAAGCTTGGTGAGCATCCCACACAAACGAATGCTCCACATGCGGGTTTCACATGCCACCAACTCCACATTCTCAGGCAACTTCAGCGCCACAGTCATTTTCAGATAGCCCTCAATGCAAAGGCTCTAGACGCAAATATTGGTGTGAGAGCTAATTCAATCAAGGAAACACTGCATGTTGGTGAAGGGCATATTGAAGAAGGATCAGCCGAGTTGTTCTTGTGGGAGAACAACTCCATTTGGCTCACTAACTTCACACACCATCAGGCTTCCAAGCAGCTCTCAAGGAAACTCAGTTTTCACACTCTATGCTTATTGCCGTTTGAGTACCTAGGCCTGAAATGAATCTTGGTGAGCATCCCACACAAACGAATGCTCCACATGCGGGTTTCACATGCCACCAACTCCACATTCACACGCAACTTCAGCGCCACAGCCGTTTTCAGATAGCCCTCAATGCAAAGGCTCTAGACGCAAATATTGGTGTGAGAGCTAATTCAATCAAGGAAACACTGCATGTTGGTGAAGGGCATATTGAAGAAGCATCAGCCGAGTGGTTCTTTTGGGAGAACAACTCCGTTTGGCTCACTAACTTCACACACCATCAGGCTTCCAAGCAGCTCTCAAGGAAACTCAGTTTTCACACTCTATGCTTAATGTCCTTTAAGTGACTAGGACTGAAATGAAGCTTGGTGAGCAACCCACACAAACGAATGCTCCACATGCGGGTTTCACATGCCACCAACTCCACATTCACAGGCAACTTCAGCGCCACAGCCATTTTCAGAAAGCTCTCAATGCAAAGGCTCTAGACGCAAATATTGGTGTGAGAGCTAATTCAATCAAGGAATCACTGCATTTTGGTGAAGGGCATATTGAAGAAAAAGGATCAGCCGAGTGGTTCTTGTGGGAGAACAACTCCATTTGGCTCACTAACGTCACACACCATCAGGCTTTCAAGCAGCTCTCAGGGAAACTCAGTTTTCACACTCTATGCTTAGTGCTTTTTGAGTGCCTAAGACTGAAATGAAGCTTGGTGAGCATCACACACAAACGAATGCTCCACATGCGGGTTTCACATGCCACCAACTCCACATTCTCAGGCAACTTTAGCGCCACAGCCATTTTCAATAGCCCTCAATGCAAAGGCTCTAGACGCAAATATTGGTGTGAGAGCTAATTCAATCAAGGAAACACTGCATGTTGGTGAAGGGCATATTGAAGAAGGATCAGCCGAGTGGTTCTTGTGGGAGAATAACTCCATTTGGCTCACTAACTTCACACACCATCAGGCTTCCAAGCAGCTCTCAGGGAAACTCAGTTTTCACACTCTATGCTTAGTGCCCTTTGAGTGCCTAGGACTGAAATGAATCTTGGTTAGCATCCCACACAAACGAATGCTCCACATGCGGGTTTCACATGCCACCAACTCCACATTCACAGGAAACTTCAGCGCCGCAGCCGTTTTGAGATAGCCCTCAATGCAAAGGCTCTAGACGCAAATATTGGTGTGAGAGCTAATTCAATCAAGGAAACACTGCATGTTGGTGAAGGGCATATTGGAGAAGGATCAGCCGAGTGGTTCTTGTGGGAGAACAACTCCATTTGGCTCACTAACTTCACACACCATCAGGCTTCCAAGCATCTCTCAAGGAAACTCAGTTTGCACACTCTATGCTTAGTGCCCTTTGAGTGCATTATCTAGGAATGAACCTGTTAGAGCATCCGACACAAACGAATGCTCCACATGCGGGTTTCACATGCCACCAACTCCACATTCTCAGGCAACTTCAGCGCCACAGCCGTTTTCAGATAGCCCTCAATGCAAAGGCTCTAGACGCAAATATTGGTGAGAGAGCTAATTCAATCAAGGAAACACTGCATGTTGGTGAAGGGCATATTGAAGAAGGATCAGCCGAGTGATTCTTGTGGGAGAATAACTTCTTTTGGCTCACTAACTTCACATACCATCAGGCTTCCAAGCAGCTCTCAAGGAAACTCAGTTTGCACACTCTATGCTTAGTGCCCTTTGAGTGCCTAAGACTGAAATGAAGCTTGGTGAGCATCCCACACAAACGAATGCTCCACATGCGGGTTTCACATGCCACCAACTCCACATTCTCAGGCAACTTCAGCGCCGCAGCCGTTTTGAGATAGCCCTCAATGCAAAGGCTCTAGACGCAAATATTGGTGTGAGAGCTAATTCAATCAAGGAAACACTGCATGTTGGTGAAGGGCATATTGGAGAAGGATCAGCCTAGTGGTTCTTGTGGGAGAACAACTCCTTTTGGCTCACTAACTTCACACACCATCAGGCTTCCAAGCAGCTCTCAAGGAAACTCAGTTTTCACACTCTATGCTTAGTGCCCTTTGAGTGCATTATCTAGGAATGAACCTGGTAGAGCATCCCACACAAACGAATGCTCCACATGCGGGTTTCACATGCCACCAACTCCACATTCACAGGCAACTTCAGCGCCACAGCCGTTTTCAGATAGCCCTCAATGCAAAGGCTCTAGACGCAAATATTGGTGTGAGAGCTAATTCAATCAAGGAAACACTGCATGTTGGTGAAGGGCATATTGAAGAAGGATCAGCCTAGTGGTTCTTGTGGGAGAACAACTCCTTTTGGCTCACTAACTTCACACACCATTAGGCTTCCAAACAGCTCTCAAGGAAACTCAGTTTGCACACTCTATGCTTAGTGCCCTTTGAGAGCGTTGGACTGAAATGAGGCTTGGTGAGCATCCCACACAAACGAATGCTCCACATGCGGGTTTCACATGCCACCAACTCCACATTCACACGCAACTTCAGCGCCACAGCCGTTGTGAAATAGCCCTCAATGCAAAGGCTCTAGACGCAAATATTGGTGTGAGAGCTAATTCAATCAAGGAAACACTGCATGTTGGTGAAGGGCATATTGAAGAAGCATCAGCCGAGTGGTTCTTGTTGGAGAACAACTCCATTTGGCTCACTAACTTCACACACCATCAGGCTTCCAAGCAGCTCTCAGGGAAACTCAGTTTTCACACTCTATGCTTAGTGCTTTTTGAGTGCCTAAGACTGAAAGGAAGCTTGGTGAGCATCCCACACAAATGAATGCTCCACATGCTGGTTTCACATGCCACCAACTCCACATTCACACGCAATTTCAGCGCCACAGCCATTTTCAATAGCCCTCAATGCAAAGGCTCTAGACGCAAATATTGGTGTGAGAGCTAATTCAATCACGAAACACTGCATGTTGGTGAAGGGCATTTTGGAGAAGGATCAGCCGAGTGGTTCTTGTGGGAGAACAACTCCATTTGGCTCACTAACTTCACACACCATCAGGCTTCCAAGCAGCTCTCAAGGAAACTCAGTTTTCACACTCTATGCTTAGTGCCCTTTGAGTGCATTATCTAGGAATGAACCTGGTCGAGCATCCGACACAAACGAAACTCCACATGTGGGTTTCACATGCCACCAACTCCACATTCACACGCAACTTCAGCGCCACAGCCGTTTTCAGATAGCCCTCAATGCAAAGGCTCTAGACGCAAATATTGGTGTGAGAGCTAATTCAATCAAGGAAACACTGCATGTTGGTGAAGGGCATATTGAAGAAGGATCAGCCGAGTGGTTTTTTGGCAGAATAACTCCATTTGGCTCACTAACTTCACACACCATCAGGCTTCCAAGCAGCTCTCAGGGAAACTCAGTTTTCACACTCTATGCTTAGTGCCCTTTGAGTGCCTAGGACTGAAATGAATCTTTTTTAGCATCCCACACAAACGAATGCTCCACATGGGGGGTTCACATGCCACCAACTCCACATTCACAGGCAACTTCAGCGCCGCACCCGTTTTGAGATAGCCCTCAATGCAAAGATTCTAGACGCAAATATTTGTGTGAGAGCTAATTCAATCAAGGAAACACTGCATGTTGGTGAAGGGCATATTGAAGAAGGATCAGCCGAGTGGATCTTGTGGGAGAACAACTCCATTTGGCTCACTAACTTCACACACCATCAGGCTTCCAAGCAGCTCTCAAGGAAACTCAGTTTGCACACTCTATGCTTAGTGCCCTTTGAGTGCATTATCTAGGAATGAACCTGATAGAGCATCCGACACAAACGAATGCTCCACATGCGGGTTTCACATGCCACCAACTCCACATTCACAGGCAACTTCAGCGCCACAGCCGTTTTCAGATAGCCCTCAATGCAAAGACTCTAGACGCAAATATTGGTGTGAGAGCTAATTCAATCAAGGAAACACTGCATGTTGGTGAAGGGCATATTGAAGAAGGATCAGCCGAGTCGTTCTTGTGGGAGAACCACTCCATTTGGCTCACTAACTTCACACACCATCAGGCTTCCAAGCAGCTCTCAAGGAAACTCAGTTTTCACACTCTATGCTTAGTGCTTTTTGAGTGCCTAAGACTGAAAGGAAGCTTGGTGAGCATCCCACACAAGCGAATGCTCCACATGCGGGTTTCACATGCCACCAACTCCACATTCTCAGGCAACTTCAGCGCCACAGCCATTTTCAATAGCCCTCAATGCAAAGGCTCTAGACGCAAATATTGGTGTGAGAGCTAATTCAATCAAGGAAACACTGCATGTTGGTGAAGGGCATATTGAAGAAGGATCAGCCCAGTGGTTCTTGTGGGAGAACAACTCCATTTGGCTCACTAACGTCACACACTATCAGGCTTCCAAGCAGCTCTCAAGGAAACTCAGTTTGCACACTCTATGCTTAGTGCCCTTTGAGTGCCTAGGACTGAAATGAAGCTTGGTGAGCAACCCACACAAACGAATGCTCCACATGCGGGTTTCACATGCCACCAACTCCACATTCACAGGCAACTTCAGCGCCACAGCCATTTTCAGAAAGCTCTCAATGCAAAGGCTCTAGACGCAAATATTGGTGTGAGAGCTAATTCAATCAAGGAAACACTGCATGTTGGTGAAGGGCATATTGAAGAAAAAGGATCAGCCGAGTGGTTCTTGTGGGAGAACAACTCCTTTTGGCTCACTAACTTCACACACCATCAGGCTTCCAAGCAGCTCTCAAGGAAACTCAGTTTGCACACTCTATGCTTAGTGCCCTTTGAGTGCATTATCTAGGAATGAACCTGATAGAGCATCCGACACAAACGAATGCTCCACATGCGGGTTTCACATGCCACCAACTCCACATTCACACGCAACTTCAGTGCCGACAGCCGTTTTCAGATAGCCCTCAATGCAAAGGCTCTAGACGCAAATATTGGTGTGAGAGCTAATTCAATCAAGGAAACACTGCATGTTGGTGAAGGCATATTGAAGAAGGATCAGCCGAGTGGTTCTTGGGGGAGAACAACTCCATTTGGCTCACTAACTTCACACACCATCAGGCTTCCAAGCAGCTCTCAAGGAAACTTAGTATTCACACTCTATGCTTAGTGCCCTGGGAGTGCATTATCTAGGAATGAACCTGGTAGAGCATCCCACACAAACGAATGCTCCACATGCGGGTTTCACATGCCACCAACTCCACATTCACAGGCAACTTCAGCGCCACAGCCGTTTTCAGATAGCCCTCAATGCAATGGCACTAGACGCAAATATTGGTGTGAGAGCTAATTCAATCAAGGAAACACTGCATGTTGGTGAAGGGCATATTGAAGAAGGATCAGCCGAGTGGTTCTTGTGGGAGAATAACTCCATTTGGCTCACTAACTTCACACACCATCAGGCTTCCAAGCAGCTCTCAAGGAAACTCAGTTTTCACACTCTATGCTTAATGCCCTTTGAGTGCCTAGGACTGAAATGAAGCTTGGTGAGCATCCCACACAAACGAATGCTCCACATGCGGGTCACATGCCACCAACTCCACATTCACAGGCAACTTCAGTGCCACAGTCGTTTTCAGATAGCCCTCAATGCAAAGGCTCTAGACGCAAATATTGGTGTGAGGGCTAATTCAATCAAGGAAACAGTGCATATTGGTGAAGGGCATATTGAAGAAGGATCAGCCGAGTGGTTCTTGTGGGAGAACAACTCCATTTGGCTCACTAACTTCACACACCATCAGGCTTCCAAGCAGCTCTCAAGGAAACTCAGTTTGCACACTCTATGCTTAGTGCCCTTTGAGTGCCTAGGACTGAAATGAACCTTGGTGAGAAACCCACACAAACGAATGCTCCACATGCGGGTTTCACATCCCACCAACTCCACATTCACAGGCAACTTCAGCGCCACAGCCCTTTTGAGATAGCCCTCAATGCAAAGGCTCTAGACGCAAATATTGGTGTGAGAGCTAATTCAATCAAGGAAACACTGCATGTTGGTGAAGGGCATATTGAAGAAGGATCAGCCAAGTGGTTCTTGTGGGAGAACAACTGCATTTGGCTCACTAACATCACATACCATCAGGCTTCCAAGCAGCTATCAAGGAAACTCAGTTTTCACACTCTAGGCTTAGTGCCCTTTGAGTGCATTATCTAGGAATCAACCTGGTAGAGCATCCCACACAAACGAATGCTCCACATGCGGGTTTCACATGCCACCAACTCCACATTCACAGGCAACTTCAGCGCCACAGCCGTTTTCAGATAGCCCTCAATGCAAAGGCTCTAGACGCAAATATTGGTGTGAGATCTAATTCAATCAAGGAAACACTGCATGTTGGTGAAGGGCATATTGAAGAAGGATGAGCCGAGTGGTTCTTGTGGGAGAACAACTCCATGTGGCTCACTAACTTCACACACCATCAGGCTTCCAAGCAGCTCTCAAGGAAACTCAGTTTGCACACTCTATGCTTAGTGCCCTTTGAGTGCATTATCTAGGAATCAACCTGGTAGAGCATCCCACACAAACGAATGCTCCACATGCGGGTTTCACATGCCACCGACTCCAGATTCACAGGCAACTTCAGCGCCACAGCCATTTTCAGATAGCCCTCAATGCAAAGGCTCTAGACGCAAATATTGGTTTGAGAGCTAATTCAATCAAGGAAACACTGCATGTTGGTGAAGGGCATATTGAAGAAGCATCAGCCGAGTGGTTCTTGTGGGAGAACAACTCCATTTGGCTCACTAACTTCACACACCATCAGGCTTCCAAGCAGCTCTCAAGGAAACTCAGTTTGCACACTCTATGCTTAGTGCCCTTTGAGTGCATTATCTAGGAATGAACCTGGTAGAGCAAACCACACAAACGAATGCTCGACATGCGGGTTTCACTTGCCACCAACTCCATCTTCACAGGCAACTTCAGCGCCACAGCCGTTTTCAGATAGCCCTCAATGCAAAGGCTCTAGACGCAAATATTGGTGTGAGAGCTAATTCAATCAAGGAAACACTGCATGTTGGTGAAGGGCATATTGAAGAAGGATCAGCCGAGTGGTTCTTGTGGGAGAACAACTCCATTTGGCTCACTAACTTCACACACCATCAGGCTTCCAAGCAGCTCTCAAGGAAACTCAGTTTTCACACTCTATGCTTAGTGCCCTTTGAGTGCCTAAGACTGAAATGAAGCTTGGTTAGCATCCCACACAAACGAATGCTCCACATGCGGGTCACATGCCACGAACTCCACATTCACAGGCAACTTCAGTGCCACAGCCGTTTTCAGATAGCCCTCAATGCAAAGGCTCTAGACGCAAATATTGGTGTGAGAGCTAATTCAATCAAGGAAACACTGCATGTTGTTGAAGGGCATATTGAAGAAGGATCAGCCGAATGATTCTTGTGGGAGAACAACTCCATTTGGCTCACTAACTTCACACACCATCAGGCTTCCAAGCAGCTCTCAAGGAAACTCAGTTTGCACACTCTATGCTTAGTGCCGTTTGAGTGCCTAGGCCTGAAATGAATCTTGGTGAGCATCCCACACAAACGAATGCTCCACATGCGGGTTTCACATGCCACCAACTCCACATTCACAGGCAACTTCAGCGCCACAGCCGTTTTCAGATAGCCCTCAATGCAAAGGCTCTAGACGCAAATATTGGTGTGAGAGCTAATTCAATCAAGGAAACACTGCATGTTGGTGAAGGGCATATTGAAGAAGCATCAGCCGAGTGGTTCTTTTGGGAGAACAACTCCGTTTGGCTCACTAACTTCACACACCATCAGGCTTCCAAGCAGCTCTCAAGGAAACTCAGTTTTCACACTCTATGCTTAGTGCCCTTTGAGTGCATTATCTAGGAATCAACCTGGTAGAGCATCCCACACAAACGAATGCTCCACATGCGGGTTTCACATGCCACCGACTCCACATTCACAGGCAACTCCAGCGCCACAGCCGTTTTCAGATAGCCCTCAATGCAAAGGCTCTAGACGCAAATATTGGTTTGAGAGCTAATTCAATCAAGGAAACACTGCATGTTGGTGAAGGGCATATTGAAGAAGCATCAGCCGAGTGGTTCTTGTGGGAGAACAACTCCATTTGGCTCACTAACTTCACACACCATCAGGCTTCCAAGCAGCTCTCAAGGAAACTCAGTTTGCACACTCTATGCTTAGTGCCCTTTGAGTGCATTATCTAGGAATGAACCTGGTAGAGCAAACCACACAAACGAATGCTCGACATGCGGGTTTCACTTGCCACCAACTCCACATTCTCAGGCAACTTCAGCGCCACAGCCGTTTTCAGATAGCCCTCAATGCAAAGGCTCTAGACGCAAATATTGGTGTGAGAGCTAATTCAATCAAGGAAACACTGCATGTTGGTGAAGGGCATATTGAAGAAGGATCAGCCAAGTGGTTCTTGTGGGAGAACAACTCCATTTGGCTCACTAACTTCACACACCATCAGGCTTCCAAGCAGCTCTCAAGGAAACTCAGTTTTCACACTCTATGCTTAGTGCCCTTTGAGTGCCTAAGACTGAAATGAAGCTTGGTTAGCATCCCACACAAACGAATGCTCCACATCCGGGTCACATGCCACCAACTCCACATTCACAGGCAACTTCAGTGCCACAGCCGTTTTCAGATAGCCCTCAGTGCAAAGGCTCTAGACGCAAATATTGGTGTGAGAGCTAATTCAATCAAGGAAACACTGCATGTTGGTGAAGGGCATATTGAAGAAGGATCAGCCGAATGATTCTTGTGGGAGAACAACTCCATTTGGCTCACTAACTTCACACACCATCAGGCTTCCAAGCAGCTCTCAAGGAAACTCAGTTTGCACACTCTATGCTTAGTGCCCTTTGAGTGCCTAAGACTGAAATGAAGCTTGGTGAGCATCCCACACAAACGAATGCTCCACATGCGGGTTTCACATGCCACCAACTCCACATTCTCAGGCAACTTCAGCGCCACAGCCATTTTCAGATAGCCCTCAATGCAAAGGCTCTAGACGCAAATATTGGTGTGAGAGCTAATTCAATCAAGGAAACATTGCATGTTGGTGAAGGGCATATTGAAGAAGGATCAGCCGAGTGGTTCTTGTGGGAGAATACTCCATTTGACTCACTAACTTCACACACCATCAGGCTTCCAAGCAGCTCTCAGGGAAACTCAGTTTGCACACTCTATGCTTAGTGCCCTTTGAGTGCCTAGGAGTGAAATGAAGCTTGGTGAGCATCCCACACAAACGAATGCTCCACATGCGGGTTTCACATGCCACCAACTCCACATTCTCAGGCAACTTCAGCGCCACAGCCGTTTTCAGATAGCCCTCAATGCAAAGGCTCTAGACGCAAATATTGGTGTGAGAGCTAATTCAATCAAGGAAACACTGCATGTTGGTGAAGGGCATATTGAAGAAGGATCAGCCGAGTGGTTCTTGTGGGAGAACAACTCCATTTGGCTCACTAACTTCACACACCATCAGGCTTCCAAGCAGCTCTCAAGGAAACTCAGTTTTCACACTCTATGCTTAGTGCCCTTTGAGTGCATTATCTAAGAATGAACCTGATAGAGCATCCCACACAAACGAATGCTCCACAAGCGGGTTTCACATGCCACCAACTCCACATTCACACGCAACTTCAGCGCCACAGCCGTTTTCAGATAGCCCTCAATGCAAAGGCTCTAGACACAAATATTGGTGTGAGAGGTAATTCAATCAAGGAAACACTGCATGTTGGTGAAGGGCATATGGAAGAAGGATCAGCAGAGTGGTTCTTGTGGGAGAACATCTCCTTTTGGCTCACTAACGTCACACAACATCAGGCTTCTAAGCAGCTCTCAAGGAAACAGTTTTCACACTCTATGCTTAGTGCCCTTTGAGTGCATAATCTAGGAATGAACCTGGTAGAGCATCCCACACAAACGAATGCTCCACATGCGGGTTTCACATGCCACCAAACCCACATTCACAGGCAACTTCAGCGCCACAGCCGTTTTCAGATAGCTCTCAATGCAAAGGCTCTAGACACAAATATTGGTGTGAGAGCTAATTCAATCAAGGAAACACTGCATGTTGGTGAAGGGCATATTGAAGAAGGATCAGCCGAGTGGTTCTTGGGGGAGAACAACTCCATTTGGCTCACTAACTTCACACACCATCAGGCTTCCAAGCAGCTCTCAAGGAAACTCATTTTGCACACTCTATGCTTAGTGCCGTTTGAGTACATTATCTAGGAATGAACCTAGTAGAGCATCCCACACAAAGGAATGCTGCACATGCGGGTTTCACATGCCATCAACTCCACATTCACAGGCAACTTCAGCGCCACAGCCGTTTTCAGATAGCCCTCAATGCAAAGGCTCTAGACGCAAATATTGGTGTGAGAGCTAATTCAATCAAGGAAACACTGCATGTTGGTGAAGGGCATATTGAAGAAGGATCAGCCGAGTGGTTCTTGTGGGAGAACAACTCCATTTGGCTCACTAACGTCACACACCATCAGGCTTCCAAGCAGCTCTCAAGGAAACTCAGTTTTCACACTCTATGCTTAGTGCCCTTTGAGTGCATTATCTAGGAATGAACCTGGTAGAGCATCCCACACAAACGAATGCTCCACATGCGGGTTTCACATGCCACCAACTCCACATTCACAGGCAACTTCAGCGCCACAGCCGTTTTCAGATAGCCCTCAATGCAAAGGCTCTAGACGCAAATATTGGTGTGAGAGCTAATTCAATCAAGGAAACACTGCATGTTGGTGAAGGGCATATTGAAGAAGGATCAGCCAAGTGGTTCTTGTGGGAGAACAACTCCATTTGGCTCACTAACTTCACACACCATCAGGCTTCCAAGCAGCTCTCAAGGAAACTCAGTTTTCACACTCTATGCTTAGTGCCCTTTGAGTGCCTAAGACTGAAATGAAGCTTGGTTAGCATCCCACACAAACGAATGCTCCACATCCGGGTCACATGCCACCAACTCCACATTCACAGGCAACTTCAGTGCCACAGCCGTTTTCAGATAGCCCTCAGTGCAAAGGCTCTAGACGCAAATATTGGTGTGAGAGCTAATTCAATCAAGGAAACACTGCATGTTGGTGAAGGGCATATTGAAGAAGGATCAGCCGAATGATTCTTGTGGGAGAACAACTCCATTTGGCTCACTAACTTCACACACCATCAGGCTTCCAAGCAGCTCTCAAGGAAACTCAGTTTGCACACTCTATGCTTAGTGCCCTTTGAGTGCCTAAGACTGAAATGAAGCTTGGTGAGCATCCCACACAAACGAATGCTCCACATGCGGGTTTCACATGCCACCAACTCCACATTCTCAGGCAACTTCAGCGCCACAGCCATTTTCAGATAGCCCTCAATGCAAAGGCTCTAGACGCAAATATTGGTGTGAGAGCTAATTCAATCAAGGAAACATTGCATGTTGGTGAAGGGCATATTGAAGAAGGATCAGCCGAGTGGTTCTTGTGGGAGAATACTCCATTTGACTCACTAACTTCACACACCATCAGGCTTCCAAGCAGCTCTCAGGGAAACTCAGTTTGCACACTCTATGCTTAGTGCCCTTTGAGTGCCTAGGAGTGAAATGAAGCTTGGTGAGCATCCCACACAAACGAATGCTCCACATGCGGGTTTCACATGCCACCAACTCCACATTCTCAGGCAACTTCAGCGCCACAGCCGTTTTCAGATAGCCCTCAATGCAAAGGCTCTAGACGCAAATATTGGTGTGAGAGCTAATTCAATCAAGGAAACACTGCATGTTGGTGAAGGGCATATTGAAGAAGGATCAGCCGAGTGGTTCTTGTGGGAGAACAACTCCATTTGGCTCACTAACTTCACACACCATCAGGCTTCCAAGCAGCTCTCAAGGAAACTCAGTTTTCACACTCTATGCTTAGTGCCCTTTGAGTGCATTATCTAAGAATGAACCTGATAGAGCATCCCACACAAACGAATGCTCCACAAGCGGGTTTCACATGCCACCAACTCCACATTCACACGCAACTTCAGCGCCACAGCCGTTTTCAGATAGCCCTCAATGCAAAGGCTCTAGACACAAATATTGGTGTGAGAGGTAATTCAATCAAGGAAACACTGCATGTTGGTGAAGGGCATATGGAAGAAGGATCAGCAGAGTGGTTCTTGTGGGAGAACATCTCCTTTTGGCTCACTAACGTCACACAACATCAGGCTTCTAAGCAGCTCTCAAGGAAACAGTTTTCACACTCTATGCTTAGTGCCCTTTGAGTGCATAATCTAGGAATGAACCTGGTAGAGCATCCCACACAAACGAATGCTCCACATGCGGGTTTCACATGCCACCAAACCCACATTCACAGGCAACTTCAGCGCCACAGCCGTTTTCAGATAGCTCTCAATGCAAAGGCTCTAGACACAAATATTGGTGTGAGAGCTAATTCAATCAAGGAAACACTGCATGTTGGTGAAGGGCATATTGAAGAAGGATCAGCCGAGTGGTTCTTGGGGGAGAACAACTCCATTTGGCTCACTAACTTCACACACCATCAGGCTTCCAAGCAGCTCTCAAGGAAACTCATTTTGCACACTCTATGCTTAGTGCCGTTTGAGTACATTATCTAGGAATGAACCTAGTAGAGCATCCCACACAAAGGAATGCTGCACATGCGGGTTTCACATGCCATCAACTCCACATTCACAGGCAACTTCAGCGCCACAGCCGTTTTCAGATAGCCCTCAATGCAAAGGCTCTAGACGCAAATATTGGTGTGAGAGCTAATTCAATCAAGGAAACACTGCATGTTGGTGAAGGGCATATTGAAGAAGGATCAGCCGAGTGGTTCTTGTGGGAGAACAACTCCATTTGGCTCACTAACGTCACACACCATCAGGCTTCCAAGCAGCTCTCAAGGAAACTCAGTTTTCACACTCTATGCTTAGTGCCCTTTGAGTGCATTATCTAGGAATGAACCTGGTAGAGCATCCCACACAAACGAATGCTCCACATGCGGGTTTCACATGCCACCAACTCCACATTCACAGGCAACATCAGCGCCACAGCCGTTTTCAGATAGCCCTCAATGCAAAGGCTCGAGACGCAAATATTCGTGTGAGAGATAATTCAATCAAGGAAACACTGCATGTTGGTGAAGGGCATATTGAAGAAGGATCAGCCGAGTGGTTCTTGTGGGAGAACAACTCCTTTTGGCTCACTAAATTCACACACCATCAGGCTTCCAAGCAGCTCTCAAGGAAACTCAGTTTTCACACTCTATGCTTAGTGCCCTTTGAGTGCATTATCTAGGAATGAACCTGGTAGAGCATCCCACACAAACGAATGCTCCACATGCGGGTTTCACATGCCACCAACTCCACATTCACACGCAACATCAGCGCCACAGCCGTTTTCAGATAGCCCTCAATGCAAAGGCTCGAGACGCAAATATTCGTGTGAGAGATAATTCAATCAAGGAAACACTGCATGTTGGTGAAGGGCATATTGAAGAAGGATCAGCCGAGTGGTTCTTGTGGGAGAACAACTCCTTTTGGCTCACTAAATTCACACACCATCAGGCTTCCAAGCAGCTCTCAAGGAAACTCAGTTTTCACACTCTATGCTTAGTGCCCTTTGAGTGCCTAGGACTGAAATGAAGCTAGGTGAGCATCCCACACAAACGAATTCTCCACATGCGGGTTTCACATGCCACCAAATCCACATTCACAGGCAACTTCAGCGCCACAGCCGTTTTCAGATAGCTCTCAATGCAAAGGCTCTAGACACAAATATTGGTGTGAGAGCTAATTCAATCAAGGCAACACTGCATGTTGGTGTAGGGCATATTGAAGAAGGATCAGCCGAGTGGTTCTTGTGGGAGAACAACTCCATTTGGCTCACTAACTTCACACACCATCAGGCTTCCAAGCAGCTCTCAAGGAAACTCATTTTGCACACTCTATGCTTAGTGCCCTTTGAGTACATTATCTAGGAATGAACCTGGTAGAGCATCCCATACAAACGAATGCTCCACATGCGGGTTTCACATGCCACCAACTCCATATTCACATGCAACTTCAGCGCCACAGCCGTTTTCAGATAGCCCTCAATGCAAAGGCTCTAGACGCAAATATTGGTGTGAGAGCTAATTCAATCAAGGAAACACTGCATGTTGGTGAAGGGCATATTGAAGAAGGATCAGTCGAGTGGTTCTTGTGTGAGAACAACTCCATTTGGCTCACTAACGTCACACACCATCAGGCTTCCAAGCAGCTCTCAAGGAAACTCAGTTTTCACACTCTATGTTTAGTGCCCTTTGAGAGCGTTGGACTGAAATGAGGCTTGGTGAGCATCCCACACAAACGAATGCTCCACATGCGGGTTTCACATGCCACCAATTCCACATTCACAGGCAACTTCAGCGCCACAGCCGTTTTCAGATAGCCCTCAATGCAAAGGCTCTAGACGCAAATATTGGTGTGACAGCTAATTCAATCAAGGAAACACTGCATGTTGGTGTAGGGCATATTGAAGAAGGATCAGCCGAGTGGTTCTTGTGGGAGAACAAATCCATTTGGCTCACTAACTTCACACACCATCAGGCTTCCAAGCAGCTCTCAAGGAAACTCAGTTTTCACACTCTATGCTTAGTGCCCTTTGAGTGCATTATCTAGGAATGAACCTGGTAGAGCATCCCGCACAAACGAATGCTCCACATGCGGGTTTCACATGCCACCAACTCCACATTCACAGGCAACTTCAGCGCCACAGCCGTTTTCAGATAGCTCTCAATGCAAAGGCTCTAGACGCAAATATTGGTGTGAGAGCTAATTCAATCAAGAAAACACTGCATGTTGGTGAAGGGCATATTGAAGAAGGATCAGCCGAGTGGTTCTTGTGGGAGAACAACTCCATTTGGCTCACTAACGTCACACACCATCAGGCCCCCAAGCAGCTCTCAAGGAAACTCAGTTTTCACACTCTATGCTTAGTGCCCTTTGAGTGCATTATCTAGGAATGAACCTGGTAGAGCATCCCACACAAAGGAATGCTCCACATGCGGGTTTCACATGCCACCATCTCCACATTCACAGGCAACTTCGGCGCCACAGCCGTTTTCAGATAGCCCTCAATGCAAAGGCTCTAGACGCAAATATTGTTGTGAGAGCTAATTCAATCAAGGAAACACTGCATGTTGGTGAAGGGCATATTGGAGAAGGATCAGCTGAGTGGTTCTAGTGGGAGAACAACTCCATTTGGCTCACTAACTTCACACACCATCAGGCTTCCAAGCAGCTCTCAAGGAAACTCAGTTTTAACACTCTATGTTTAGTGCCCTTTCAGAGCGTAGGACTGAAATGAGGCTTGGTGAGCATCCCACACAAACGAATGCTCCACATGCGGGTTTCACATGCCACCAACTCCACATTCACAGGCAACTTCAGCGCCACAGCCGTTTTCAGATAGCTCTCAATGCAAAGGCTCTAGACGCAAATATTGGTGTGAGAGCTAATTCAATCAAGGCAACACTGCATGTTGGTGAAGGGCATATTGAAGAAGGATAAGCCGAGTGGTTCTTGTGGGAGAACAACTCCATTTGGCTCACTAACTTCACACACCATCAGGCTTCCAAGCAGCTCTCAAGGAAACTCATTTTGCACACTCTATGCTTAGTGCCCTTTGAGTACATTATCTAGGAATGAACCTGGTAGAGCATCCCACACAAACGAATGCTCCACATGCGGGTTTCACATGCCACCAACTCCACATTCACACGCAACTTCAGCGCCACAGCCGTTTTCAGAAAGCTCTCAATGCAAAGGCGCTAGACGCAAATATTGGTGTGAGAGGTAATTCAATCAAGGAAACACTGCATGTTGGTGAAGGGCATATTGAAGAAAAAGGATCAGCCGAGTAGTTCTTGTGGGAGAACAACTCCATTAGGCTCACTAACTTCACACACCATCAGGCTTCCAAGCAGCTCTCAAGGAAACTCAGTTTTCACACTCTATGCTTAGTGCCCTTTGAGAGTGTAGGACTAAAAGGATGCTTGGTGAGCATCTCACACAAACGAATGCTCCACATGCGGGTTTCACATGCCCTCAACTCCACATTCACAGGCAACTTCAACGCCACAGCTGTTTTCAGATAGCCCTCCATGTAAAGGCTCTAGACGCAAATATTGGTGTGAGAGCTAATTGAATCAAGGAAACACTGCATGTTGGTGAAGGGCATATTGAAGAAGGATCAGCCGAGTGGTTCTTGGGGGAGAACAACTCCATTTGGCTCACTAACTTCACACACCATCAGGCTTCCAAGCAACTCTCAAGGAAACTCATTTTGCACACTCTATGCTTCGTGCCGTTTGAGTACATTATCTAGGAATGAACCTGGTAGAGCATCCCACACCAACGAATGCTCCACATGCGGGTTTCACATGCCACCAACTCCACATTCACAGGCAACTTCAGCGCCACAGCCGTTTTCAGATAGCTCTCAATGCCATGGCTCTAGACACAAATATTGTTGTGAGAGCTAATTCAATCAAGGAAACATTGCATGTTGGTGAAGGGCATATTGGAGAAGGATCAGCCGAGTGGTTCTTGGGGGAGAACAACTCCATTTGGCTCACTAACTTCACACACCATCAGGCTTCCAAGCAGCTCTCAAGGAAACTCAGTTTTCACACTCTATGCTTAGTGCGCTATGAGAGCCTAGGAATGAAAAGAAGCTTCTTGAACATCCCACACAAACGAATGCTCCACATGCGGGTTTCACATGCCACCAACTCCACATTCACAGGCAACTTCAGCGCCACAGCCATTTTCAGATAGCCCTCAATGCAAAGGCTCTAGACACAAATATTGGTGTGAGAGCTAATTCAATCAAGGAAACACTGCATGTTGGTGAAGGGCATATTGAAGAAGGATCAGCCGAGTGGTTCTTGTGGGAGAACAACTCCATTTGGCTCACTAACTTCACACACCATCAGGCTTCCAAGCAGCTCTCAAGGAAACTCAGTTTTCACACTCTATGCTTAGTGCCCTTTGAGTGCATTATCTAGGAATGAACCTGGTAGAGCATCCCACACAAACGAATGCTCCACATGCGGGTTTCACATGCCAGCAACTCCACATTCACAGGCAACTTCAGCGCCACAGCCGTTTTCAGATAGCCCTCAATGCAAAGGCTCTAGACGCAAATACTGGTGTGAGAGCTAATTCAATCAAGGAATCACTGCATGTTTGTGAAGGGCATATTGGAGAAGGATCAGCCGAGTGGTTCTTGTGGGAGAACAACTCCATTTGGCTCACTAACGTCACACACCATCAGGCTTCCAAGCAGCTCTCAAGGAAACTCAGTTTTCACACTCTATGCTAGGTGCTCATTAAGTGCCTGGGACTGAAATGAAGCTTGGTGAGCATCCCACACAAAGGAATGCTCCACATGCGGGTTTCACATGCCACCAACTCCACATTCACACGCAACTTCAGCGCCACAGCCGTTTTCAGATAGCTCTCAATGCAAAGGCTCTAGACACAAATATTGGTGTGAGAGCTAATTCAATCAAGGAAACACTGCATGTTGGTGAAGGGCATATTGAAGAAGCATCAGCCGAGTGGTTCTTGGGGCAGAACAACTCCATTTGGCTCACTAACTTCACACACCATCAGGCTTCCAAGCAGCTCTCAAGGAAACTGATTTTGCATACTCTATGCTTAGTGCCGTTTGAGTACATTATCTAGGAATGAACCTGGTAGAGCATCCCACACAAACGAATGCTCCAATTCGGGTTTCACATCCCACCAACCCCACATTCACGGGCAACTTCAGCGCCACAGCCGTTTTCAGATAGCCCTCAATGCAAAGGCTCGAGACGCAAATATTGGTGTGAGAGCTAATTCAATCAAGGAAACACTGCATGTTGTTGAAGGACATATTGGAGAAGGATCAGCCGAGTGGTTCTTGTGGGAGAACAACTCCATTTGGCTCACTAACTTCACACACCATCAGGCTTCCAAGCAGCTCTCAAGGAAACTCAGTTTTCACACTCTATGTTTAGTGCCTTTTGAGAGTGTAGTACTGAAATGAGGCTTGGTGAGCATCCCACACAAACGAATGCTCCACATGCGGGTTTCACATGCCACCAACTCCACATTCACAGGCAACTTCAGCGCCACAGCCGTTTTCAGATAGCTCTCAATGCAAAGGCTCTAGACGCAAATATTGGTGTGAGAGCTAACTCAATCAAGGAAACACTGCATGTTCGTGAATTGCATATTGAAGAAGGGTCAGCCGAGTGGTTCTTGTGGGAGAACAACTCCATTTGGCTCACTAACTTCACACACCATCAGGCTTCCAAGCAGCTCTCAAGGAAACTCAGTTTTCACACTCTATGCTTAGTGCCCTTTGAGTGCATTATCTAGGAATGAACCTGGTAGAGCATCCCACACAAACGAATGCTCCACATGCGGGTTTCACATGCCACCAACTCCACATTCACAGGCAACTTCAGCGCCACAGCCGTTTTCAGATAGCCCTCAATGCAAGGCTCTAGACGCAAACATTGGTGTGAGAGCTAATTCAATCAAGGCAACACTGCATGTTGGTGAAGGGCATATTGAAGAAGGATCAGCCGAGTGGTTCTTGTGGGAGAACAACTCCATTTGGCTCACTAACTTCACACACCATCAGGCTTCCAAGCAGCTCTCAAGGAAACTCATTTTGCACACTCTATGCTTAGTGCCCTTTGAGTACATTATCTAGGAATGAACCTGCTAGAGCATCCCACACAAACGAATGCTCCACATGCGGGTTTCACATGCCACCAACTCCACATTCATAGGCAACTTCAGCGCCACAGCCGTTTTCAGATAGCCCTCAATGCAAAGGATCTAGACACAAATATTGGTGTGAGAGCTAATTCAATCAAGGAAACACTGCATGTTGGTGAAGGGAATATTGAAGAAGGATCAACCGAGTGGTTCTTGTGGGAGAACAACTCCATTTGGCTCACTAACTTCACACACCATCAGGCTTCCAAGCAGCTCTCAAGGAAACTCAGTTTTCACACTCTATGCTTAGTGCCCTTTGAGTGCATTATCTAGGAATGAACCTGGTAGAGCATCCCACACAAACGAATGCTCCACATGCGGGTTTCACACGCCACCATCTCACATTCACAGGCAACTTCAGCGCCACAACAGTTTTCAGATAGCCCTCAATGCAAAGGCTCTAGACGCAAATATTGGTGTGAGAGCTAATTCAATCAAGGAAACACTGCATGTTGGTGAAGGTCATATTGGAGAAGGATCAGCCGAGTGGTTCTTGTGGGAGAACAACTCCATTTGGCTCACTAACTTCACACACCATCAGGCTTCCAAGCAGCTCTCTAGGAAACTCAGTTTTCACACTCTATGCTTATTGCCCTTTGAGTGCCTAGGAATGAAATGAAGCTAGGTGAGCATCCCACACAAACGAATGCTCCACATGTTGGTTTCACATGCCACCAACTCCACATTCACAGGCAACTTCAGCGCCACAGCTGTTTCCAGATAGCCCTCAATGCAAAGGCTCTAGACGCAAATATTGGTCTGAGAGCTAATTCAATCAAGGAAACACTGCATGTTGGTGAAGGGCATATTGGAGAAGGATCAGCCGAGTGGTTCTTGTGGGAGAACAACTCCATTTGGCTCACTAACTTCACACACCATCAGGCTTCCAAGCAGCTCTCTAGGAAACTCAGTTTTCACACTCTATGCTTATTGCCCTTTGAGTGCCTAGGAATGAAATGAAGCTAGGTGAGCATCCCACACAAACGAATGCTCCACATGTTGGTTTCACATGCCACCAACTCCACATTCACAGGCAACTTCAGCGCCACAGCTGTTTCCAGATAGCCCTCAATGCAAAGGCTCTAGACGCAAATATTGGTCTGAGAGCTAATTCAATCAAGGAAACACTGCATGTTGGTGAAGGGCATATTGGAGAAGGATCAGCTGAGTGGTTCTTGTGGGAGAACAACTCCATTTGGCTCACTAACTTCACACACCATCAGGCTTCCAAGCAGCTCTCAAGGAAACTCAGTTTTCACACTCTATGGCTAGTGCCCTTTGAGTGCATTATCTAGGAATGAACTGGGGAGAGCATCCCACACAAACGAATGCTCTACATGCGGGTTTCACATGCCACCAACTCCACATTCACAGGCAACTTCAGCGCCACAGCCGTTTTCAGATAGCCCTCAATGCAAAGGCTCAAGACACAAATATTGGTGTGAGAGCTAATTCAATCAAGGAAACACTGCATGTTGGTGAAGGGCATATTGGAGAAGGATCAGACGAGTGGTTCTTGTGGGAGAACAACTCCATTTGGCTCACTAACATCACACACCATCAGGCTTCCAAGCAGCTCTCAAGGAAACTCAGTTTTCACACTCTATGCTTAGTGCCCTTTGAGAGCGTAGGACTAAAAGGATGCTTGGTGAGCATCTCACACACAAACGAATGCTCCACATGCGGGTTTCACATGCCACCAACTCCACATTCACAGGCAACTTCAACGCCACAGCTGTTTTCAGATAGCCCTCCATGCAACGGCTCTAGACACAAATATTGGTGTGAGAGCTAATTGAATCAAGGAAACACTGCATGTTGGTGAAGGGCATATTGAAGAAGGATCAGCCGAGTGGTTCTTGGTTGAGAACAACTCCATTTGGCTCACTAACGTCACACACCATCAGGCTTCCAAGCAGCTCTCAAGGAAACTCATTTTGCACACTCTATGCTTAGTGCCCTTTGAGAGTGTAGGACTGAAATGAGGCTAGGTGAGCATCCCACACAAACGAATGCTCCACATGCGGGTTTCACATGCCAGCAACTCCACATTCACAGGCAACTTCAGCGCCACAGCCGTTTTCAGATAGCTCTCAATGCAAAGGCTCTAGACGCAAATATTGGTGTGAGAGCTAATTCAATCAAGGAAACACTGCATGTTCGTGAATTGCATATTGAAGAAGGGTCAGCCGAGTGGTTCTTGTGGGAGAACAACTCCATTTGGCTCACTAACTTCACACACCATCAGGCTTCCAAGCAGCTCTCAAGGAAACTCAGTTTTCACACTCTATGCTTAGTGCCCTTTGAGTGCATTATCTAGGAATGAACCTGGTAGAGCATCCCACACAAACGAATGCTCCACATGCGGGTTTCACATGCCACCAACTCCACATTCACAGGCAACTTCAGCGCCACAGCCGTTTTCAAATAGCCCTCAATGCAAGGCTCTAGACGCAAATATTGGTGTGAGAGCTAATTCAATCAAGGAAACACTGCATGTTGGTGAAGGGCATAATGAAGAAGGATCAGCCGAGTGTTTCTTGTGGGAGAACAACTCCATTTGGCTCACTAACATCACACACCATCAGGCTTCCAAGCAGCTCTCAAGGAAACTCAGTTTTCACACTCTATGCTAGATGCGCATTAAGTGCCTGGGACTGAAATGAAGCTTGGTTAGCATCCCACACAAACGAATGCTCCACATGCGGGTTTCACATGCCACCAACTCCACATTCACACGCAACTTCAGTGCCACAGGCGTTTTCACATATCCCTCAATGCAAAGGCTCTAGACGCAAATATTGGTGTGAGAGCTAATTCAATCAAGGAAACACTGCATCTTGGTGAAGGGCATATTGAAGAAGGATCAGCCGAGTGGTTCTTGTGGGAGAACAACTCCATTTGGCTCACTAACTTCACACACCATCAGGCTTCCAAGCAGCTCTCAAGGAAACTCAGTTTTCACACTCTATGCTAGGTGCGCTGTAAGAGCCTGGGAATGAAATGAAGCTTGGTGAGCATCCCACACAAACGAATGCCCCACATGTGGGTTTCACATGCCACCAACTCCACATTCACAGGTAACTTCAGCGCCACAGCCGTTTTCAGATAGCTCTCAATGCAAAGGCTCTAGACGCAAATATTGGTGTGAGAGCTAATTCAATCAAGGAAACACTGCATGTTGGTGAAGGGCATATTGAAGAAGGAACAGCCGAGTGGTTCTTGTGGGAGAACTACTCCATTTGGCTCACTAACTTCACACACCATCAGGCTTCCAAGCTGCTCTCAAGGAAACTCAGTTTTCACACTCTATGCTTAGTGCCCTTTGAGTGCATTATCTAGGAATGAAACTGGTAGAGCATCCCACACAAACGAATGCTCCACATGCGGGTTTCACATGCCACCAACTCCACATTCACAGGCAACTTCAGCGCCACAGCCGTTTTCAGATAGCCCTCAATGCAAAGGCTCTAGACGCAAATATTGGTGTGAGAGCTAATTCAATCAAGAAAACACTGCATGTTGGTGAAGGGCATATTGAAGAAGGATCAGCCGAGCAGTTCTTGTGGGAGAACAACTCCATTTGGCTCACTAACTTCACACACCATCAGGCTTCCAAGCAGCTCTCAAGGAAACTCAGTTTTCACACTCTATGCTAGATGCGCATTAAGTGCCTAGGACTGAAATGAATCTTGGAGAACATCCCACACAAACGAATGCTCCACATGCGGGTTTCACATGCCACCAACTTCACATTCACAGGCAACTTCAGCGCCACAGCCGTTTTCAGATAGCCCTCAATGCAAAAGCTCTAGACGCAAATATTGGTGTGAGAGCTAATTCAATCAAGGAAACACTGCATGTTGGTGAAGGGCATATTGAAGAAGGAACAGCCGAGTGGTTCTTGTGGGAGAACAACTCCATTTGGCTCACTAACGTCACACACCATCAGGCTTCCAAGCAGCTCTCAAGGAAACTCAGTTTTCACACTCTATGTTTAGTGCCCTTTGAGAGTGTAGGACTGAAATGAGGCTAGGTGAGCATCCCACACAAACGAATGCTCCACATGCGGGTTTCACATGCCACCAACTCCACATTCACAGGCAACTGCAGCGCCACAGCCGTTTTCCTGTAGCTCTCAATGCAAAGGCTCTAGACGCAAATATTGGTGTGAGAGCTAATTCAATCAAGGAAACACTGCATGTTCGTGAATTGCATATTCAAGAAGGGTCAGCCGAGTGGTTCTTGTGGGAGAATAACTCCATTTGGCTCACTAACTTCACACACCATCAGGCTTCCAAGCAGCTCTCAAGGAAACTCAGTTTTCACACTCTATGCTTAGTGCCCTTTGAGTGCATTATCTAGGAATGAACCTGGTAGAGCATCCCACACAAACGAATGCTCCACATGCGGGTTTCACATGCCACCAACTCCACATTCACAGGCAACTTCAGCGCCACAGCCGTTTTCAAATAGCCCTCAATGCAAGGCTCTAGACGCAAATATTGGTGTGAGAGCTAATTCAATCAAGGAAACACTGCATGTTGGTGAAGGGCATAATGAAGAAGGATCAGCCGAGTGTTTCTTGTGGGAGAACAACTCCATTTGGCTCACTAACATCACACACCATCAGGCTTCCAAGCAGCTCTCAAGGAAACTCAGTTTTCACACTCTATGCTAGAGGGGCATTAAGTGCCTGGGACTGAAATGAAGCTTGGTTAGCATCCCACACAAACGAATGCTCCACATGCAGGTTTCACATGCCACCAACTCCACATTCACACGCAACTTCAGTGCCACAGGCGTTTTCACATATCCCTCAATGCAAAGGTACTAGACGCAAATATTGGTGTGAGAGCTAATTCAATCAAGGAAACACTGCATGTTGGTGAAGGGCATATTGAAGAAGGATCAGCCGAGTGGTTCTTGTTGGAGAACAACTCCATTTGGCTCACTAACTTCACACACCATCAGGCTTCCAAGCAGCTCTCAAGGAAACTCAGTTTTCACACTCTATGCTTAGTGCCCTTTGAGTGCATTATCTAGGAATGAAACTGGTAGAGCATCCCACACAAACGAATGCTCCACATGCGGGTTTCACATGCCACCAACCCCGCATTCACGGGCAACTTCAGCGCCACAGCCGTTTTCAGATAGCCCTCAATGCAAAGGCTCTAGACGCAAATATTGGTGTGAGAGCTAATTCAATCAAGAAAACACTGCATGTTGGTGAAGGGCATATTGGAGAAGGATCAGCCGAGCAGTTCTTGTGGGAGAACAACTCCATTTGGCTCACTAACTTCACACACCATCAGGCTTCCAAGCAGCTCTCAAGGAAACTCAGTTTTCACACTCTACGCTTAGTGCTCTTTGAGTGCCTAGGACTGAAATGAAGCTTGGAGAACATCCCACACAAACGAATGCTCCACATGCGGGTTTCACATGCCACCAACTTCACATTCACAGGCAACTTCAGCGCCACAGCCGTTTTCAGATAGCCCTCAATGCAAAAGCTCTAGACGCAAATATTGGTGTGAGAGCTAATTCAATCAAGGAAACACTGCATGTTGGTGAAGGGCATATTGAAGAAGGAACAGCCGAGTGGTTCTTGTGGGAGAACAACTCCATTTGGCTCAATAACGTCACACACCATCAGGCTTCCAAGCAGCTCTCAAGGAAACTCAGTTTTCACACTCTATGCTTAGTGCCCTTTGAGAGCCTAGGAGTGAAATGAGGCTTGGTGAGCATCCCACACAAACGAATGCTGCACATGCGGGTTTCACATGCAGCCAACTCCACATTCACACGCAACTTCAGCGCCACAGCCGTATTCAGATAGCCCTCAATGCAAAGGCTCTAGACGCAAATATTGGTGTGAGAGCTAATTCAATCAAGGAAACACTGCATGTTGGTGAAGGCATATGGAAGAAGGATCAGCCGAGTGGTTCTTGTGGGAGAACAACTCCATTTGGCTCACTAACTTCACACACCATCAGGCTTCCAAGCAGCTCTCAAGGAAACTCAGTTTGCACACTCTATGCTTAGTGCCCTTTGAGTGCATTATCTAGGAATGAACCTGGTAGAGCATCCCACACAAAGGAATTCTCCACATGCGGGTTGCACATGCCACCAACTCCACATTCACAGGCAACTTCAGCGCCACAGCCATTTTCAGATAGCCCTCAATGCAAACGCTCTAGACACAAATATTGGTGTGAGAGCTAATTCAAACAAGGAAACACTGCATGTTGGTGAAGGGCATATTGGAGAAGGATCAGCCGAGTGGTACTTGTTTGAGAACAACTCAATTTGGCTCACTAACTTCACACACCATCAGGCTTCCAAGCAGCTCTCAAGGAAACTCAGTTTTCACACTCTATGCTTAGTGCCCTTTGAGAGCGTAGGACTGAAATGAGGCTTGGTGAGCATCCCACACAAACGAATGCTCCACATGCGGGTTTCACATGCAACCAACTCCACATTCACAGCTAATTTCAGCGCCACAGCTGTTTTCAGATAGCCCTCCATGCAAAGGCTCTAGACTCAAATATTTGTGTGAGAGCTAATTCAATCAAGGAAACACTGCATGTTGGTGAAGGGCATATGGAAGAAGGATCAGCCGAGTGGTTCTTGTGGGAGAACAACTCCATTTGGCTCACTAACTTCACACACCATCAGGCTTCCAAGCAGCTCTCAAGGAAACTCAGTTTTCACACTCTAGGCTTAGTGCCCTTTGAATGCCTAGGACTGAAATGAACCTTATTGAGCATCCCACACAAAGGAATGCTCCATATGCGGTTTTCACATGCCACCAACTCCACATTCACAGGCAACTTCAGCGCCACAGCCGTTTTCAGATATCCCTCAATGCAAGGCTCTAGACGCAAATATTGGTGTGAGAGCTAATTCAATCAAGGAAACACTGCATGTTCGTGAAGGGCATATGGAAGAAGGATCAGCCGAGTGGTTCTTGTGGGAGAACAACTCCATTTGGCTCACTAACATCACACACCATCAGGCTTCCAAGCAGCTCTCAAGGAAACTCAGTTTTCACACTCTATGCTAGATGCGCATTAATTGCCTGGGACTGAAATGAAGCTTGGTTAGCATCCCACACAAACGAATGCTCCACATGCAGGTTTCACATGCCACCAACTCCACATTCACAGGCAACTTCAGTTCCACAGCCGTTTTCAGATAGCCCTCAATGCAAAGGCTCTAGACGCAAATATTGGTGTGAGAGCTAATTCAATCAAGGAAACACTGCATGTTGTTGAAGGGTATATTGAAGAAGGATCAGCCGAGTGTTTCTTGTGGGAGAACAACTCCATTTGGCTCACTAACTTCACACACCATCAGGCTTCCAAGCAGCTCTCAAGGAAACTCAGTATTCACACTCTATGCTAGTTGCGCTTTAAGAGCCTGGGAATGAAATGAAGCTTGGTGAGCATCCCACACAAACGAATGCTCCACATGCGGGTTTCACATGCCACCAACTCCACATTCACAGGCAACTTCAGTGCCACAGCCGTTTTCAGATAGCCCTCAATGCAAAGGCTCTAGACGCAAATATTGGTGTGAGAGCTAATTCAATCAAGGAAACACTGCATGTTGGTGAAGGGCATATTGAAGAAGGAACAGCCGAGTGGTTCTTGTGGGAGAACAACTCCATTTGGCTCACTAACGTCACACACCATCAGGCTTCCAAGCAGCTCTCAAGGAAACTCAGTTTTCACACTCTATGTTTAGTGCCCTTTGAGAGTGTAGGACTGAAATGAGGCTAGGTGAGCATCCCACACAAACGAATGCTCCACATGCGGGTTTCACATGCCACCAACTCCACATTCACAGGCAACTGCAGCGCCACAGCCGTTTTCATGTAGCTCTCAATGCAAAGGCTCTAGACGCAAATATTGGTGTGAGAGCTAATTCAATCAAGGAAACACTGCATGTTCGTGAATTGCATATTGAAGAAGGGTCAGCCGAGTGGTTCTTGTGGGAGAACAACTCCATTTGGCTCACTAACTTCACACACCATCAGGCTTCCAAGCAGCTCTCAAGGAAACTCAGTTTTCACACTCTATGCTTAGTGCCCTTTGAGTGCATTATCTAGGAATGAACCTGGTAGAGCATCCCACACAAACGAATGCTCCACATGCGGGTTTCACATGCCACCAACTCCACATTCACAGGCAACTTCAGCGCCACAGCCGTTTTCAAATAGCCCTCAATGCAAGGCTCTAGACGCAAATATTGGTGTGAGAGCTAATTCAATCAAGGAAACACTGCATGTTGGTGAAGGGCATAATGAAGAAGGATCAGCCGAGTGTTTCTTGTGGGAGAACAACTCCATTTGGCTCACTAACATCACACACCATCAGGCTTCCAAGCAGCTCTCAAGGAAACTCAGTTTTCACACTCTATGCTAGAGGGGCATTAAGTGCCTGGGACTGAAATGAAGCTTGGTTAGCATCCCACACAAACGAATGCTCCACATGCAGGTTTCACATGCCACCAACTCCACATTCACACGCAACTTCAGTGCCACAGGCGTTTTCACATATCCCTCAATGCAAAGGTTCTAGACGCAAATATTGGTGTGAGAGCTAATTCAATCAAGGAAACACTGCATGTTGGTGAAGGGCATATTGAAGAAGGATCAGCCGAGTGGTTCTTGTGGGAGAACAACTCCATTTGGCTCACTAACTTCACACACCATCAGGCTTCCAAGCAGCTCTCAAGGAAACTCAGTTTTCACACTCTATGCTTAGTGCCCTTTGAGTGCATTATCTAGGAATGAAACTGGTAGAGCATCCCACACAAACGAATGCTCCACATGCAGGTTTCACATGCCACCAACCCCACATTCACGGGCAACTTCAGCGCCACAGCCGTTTTCAGATAGCCCTCAATGCAAAGGCTCTAGACGCAAATATTGGTGTGAGAGCTAATTCAATCAAGAAAACACTGCATGTTGGTGAAGGGCATATTGAAGAAGGATCAGCCGAGCAGTTCTTGTGGGAGAACAACTCCATTTGGCTCACTAACTTCACACACCATCAGGCTTCCAAGCAGCTCTCAAGGAAACTCAGTTTTCACACTCTACGCTTAGTGCTCTTTGAGTGCCTAGGACTGAAATGAAGCTTGGAGAACATCCCACACAAACGAATGCTCCACATGCGGGTTTCACATGCCACCAACTTCACATTCACAGGCAACTTCAGCGCCACAGCCGTTTTCAGATAGCCCTCAATGCAAAAGCTCTAGACGCAAATATTGGTGTGAGAGCTAATTCAATCAAGGAAACACTGCATGTTGGTGAAGGGCATATTGAAGAAGGAACAGCCGAGTGGTTCTTGTGGGAGAACAACTCCATTTGGCTCAATAACGTCACACACCATCAGGCTTCCAAGCAGCTCTCAAGGAAACTCAGTTTTCATACTCTATGCTTAGTGCCCTTTGAGAGCCTAGGAGTGAAATGAGGCTTGGTGAGCATCCCACACAAACGACTGCTCCACATGCGGGTTTCACATGCAGCCAACTCCACATTCACACGCAACTTCAGCGCCACAGCCGTATTCAGATAGCCCTCAATGCAAAGGCTCTAGACGCAAATATTGGTGTGAGAGCTAATTCAATCAAGGAAACACTGCATGTTGGTGAAGGCATATGGAAGAAGGATCAGCCGAGTGGTTCTTGTGGGAGAACAACTCCATTTGGCTCACTAACTTCACACACCATCAGGCTTCCAAGCAGCTCTCAAGGAAACTCAGTTTGCACACTCTATGCTTAGTGCCCTTTGAGTGCATTATCTAGGAATGAACCTGGTAGAGCATCCCACACAAAGGAATTCTCCACATGCGGGTTGCACATGCCACCAACTCCACATTCACAGGCAACTTCAGCGCCACAGCCATTTTCAGATAGCCCTCTATGCAAACGCTCTAGACACAAATATTGGTGTGAGAGCTAATTCAAACAAGGAAACACTGCATGTTGGTGAAGGGCATATTGGAGAAGGATCAGCCGAGTGGTACTTGTTTCAGAACAACTCAATTTGGCTCACTAACTTCACACACCATCAGGCTTCCAAGCAGCTCTCAAGGAAACTCAGTTTTCACACTCTATGCTTAGTGCCCTTTGAGAGCGTAGGACTGAAATGAGGCTTGGTGAGCATCCCACACAAACGAATGCTCCACATGCGGGGTTTCACATGCAACCAACTCCACATTCACAGCTAATTTCAGCGCCACAGCTGTTTTCAGATAGCCCTCCATGCAAAGGCTCTAGACTCAAATATTGGTGTGAGAGCTAATTCAATCAAGGAAACACTGCATGTTGGTGAAGGGCATATGGAAGAAGGATCAGCGAGTGGTTCTTGTGGGAGAACAACTCCATTTGGCTCACTAACTTCACACACCATCAGGCTTCCAAGCAGCTCTCAAGGAAACTCAGTTTTCACACTCTAGGCTTAGTTGCCCTTTGAATGCCTAGGACTGAAATGAACCTTGGTGAGCATCCCACACAAAGGGAATGCTCCATATGCCGGTTTTCACATGCCACCAACTCCACATTCACAGGCAACTTCAGCGCCACAGCCATTTTCAGATAGCCCTCAATGCAAGGCTCTAGACGCAAATATTGGTGTGAGAGCTAATTCAATCAAGGAAACACTGCATGTTGGTGAAGGGCATATGGAAGAAGGATCAGCCGAGTGGGTTCTTGTGGGAGAACAACTCCATTTGGCTCACTAACATCACACACCATCAGGCTTCCAAGCAGCTCTCAAGGAAACTCAGTTTTCACACTCTATGCTAGATGCCGCATTAATTGCCTGGGACTGAAATGAAGCTTGGTTAGCATCCCACACAAACGAATGCTCCACATGCAGGTTTCACATGCCACCAACTCCACATTCACAGGCAAACTTCAGTTCCACAGCCGTTTTTCAGATAGCCCTCAATGCAAAGGCTCTAGACGCAAATATTGGTGTGAGAGCTAATTCAATCAAGGAAACACTGCATGTTGTTGAAGGGTATATTGAAGAAGGATCAGCCGAGTGGTTCTTGTGGGAGAAAAACTCCATTTGGCTCACTAACTTCACACACCATCAGGCTTCCAAGCAGCTCTCAAGGAAACTCAGTATTCACACTCTATGCTAGTTGCGCTTTAAGAGCCTGGGAATGAAATGAAGCTTGGTGAGCATCCCACACAAACGAATGCTCCACATGCGGGTTTCACATGCCACCAACTCCACATTCACAGGCAACTTCAGTGCCACAGCCGTTTTCAGATAGCCCTCAATGCAAAGGCTCTAGACGCAAATATTGGTGTGAGAGCTAATTCAATCAAGGAAAACACTGCATGTTCGTGAAGGGCATATTGGAAGAAGGATCAGCCGAGTGGTTCTTGTGGGAGAACAACTCCATTTGGCTCACTAACTTCACACACCATCAGGCTTCCAAGCAGCTCTCAAGGGAAACTCAATTTTCACTCTGTATGCCTAGTACTCTTTGAGTGCCTAGGACTGAAATGAAGCTTGGTGAGCATCCCACACAAACGAATGCCCCACATGCGGGTTTTCACATGCCACCAACTCCACATTCACAGGCAACTTCAGCTCCACAGCCGTTTTCAGATAGCCCTCAATGCAAAGGCTCTAGACACAAATATTGGTGCGAGAGCTAATTCAATCAAGGCAACACTGCATGTTGGTGAAGGGCATATTGAAGAAGGATCAGCCGAGTGGTTCTTGTGGGAGAACAACTCCATTTGGCTCACTAATGTTACACACCATCAGGCTTCCAAGCAGCTCTCAAGGAAACTCAGTTTTCACACTCTATGCTTAGTGCCCTTTGAGTGCATTATCTAGAAATGGACCTGGTAGAGCATCCCACACAAACGAATTGATCCACATGCGGGTTTCACATGCCACCAACTCCAGATTCACAGGCAACTTCAGCGCCACAGCCGTTTTCAGATAGCCCTCAATGCAAAGGCTCTAGACGCAAATATTGGTGTGAGAGCTAATTCAATCAAGAAAACACTGCATGTTGGTGAAGGGCATATTGAAGAAGGATCAGCCGAGCAGTTCTTGTGGGAGAACAACTCCATTTGGCTAACTAACTTCACACACCATCAGGCTTCCAAGCAGCTCTCAAGGAAACTCAGTTTGCACACTCTATGCTTAGTGCCCCTTTGTGAGTGTAGGACTGAAAGGAGGCTGGGTGAGCATCCCACACAAACGAATGCTCCACATGTGGCTTTCACATGCCACCAACTCCACATTCACAGGCAACTTCAGCGCCCACATGCCGTTTTCAAATAGCCCTCAATGCAAAGGCTCTAGACGCAAATATTGGTGTGAGAGCTAATTCAATCAAGGAAACACTGCATGTTGGGTGAAGGGCATATTGGAGAAGGATCAGCCGAGTGGTACTTGTGGAGAACAACTCCATTTGGGCTCACTAATGTTACACACCATCAGGCTTCCAAGCAGCTCTCAAGGAAACTCAGTTTTCACACTCTATGCTTAGTGCCCTTTGAGAGCCTTTGACTGTGAAAATGAGGCCTTGGTGAGCATCCCACACAAACGACTGCTCCACATGCGGGTTTCACATGCAACCAACTCCACATTCACAGCTAATTTCAGCGCCACAGCTGTTTTCAGATAGCCCTCCATGCAAAGGCTCTAGACACAAATATTGGTGTGAGAGCTAATTCAATCAAGGAAACACTGCATGTTGGTGAAGGGCATATGGAAGAAGGATCAGCCGAGTGGTTCTTGTGGGAGAACAACTCCATTTGGCTCACTAACTTCACACACCATCAGGCTTCCAAGCAGCTCTCAAGGAATCTCAGTTTTCACACTCTAGGCTTAGTGCCCTTTGAGTGCCTAGGACTGAAAAGAACCTTGGTGAGCATCCCACACAAAGGAATGCTCCATATGCGGTTTTCACATGCCCACCAACTCCACATTCACAGGCAACTTCACCGCCACAGCCGTTTTCAGATATCCCTCAATGCAAGGCTCTAGACGCAAATATTGGTGTGAGAGCTAATTCAATCAAGGAAACACTGCATGTGGTGAAGGGCATAATGAAGAAGGATCAGCCGAGTGATTCTTGTGGGAGAACAACTCCATTTGGCTCACTAACATCACACACCATCAGGCTTCCAAGCAGCTCTCAAGGAAATTCAGTTTTCACACTCTATTCTAGATGCGCATTAAGTGCCTGGGACTGAAATGAAGCTTGGTTAGCATCCCACACAAAACGAATGCTCCACATGCAGGTTTCACATGCCACCAACTCCACATTCACAGGCAACTTCAGTGCCACAGCCGTTTTCAGATAGCCCTCAATGCAAAGGCTCTAGACGCAAATATTGGTGTGAGAGCTAATTCAATCAAGGAAACACTGCATGTTGTTGAAGGGCATATTGAAGAAGGATCAGCCGAGTGGTTCTTGTGGGAGAACAACTCCATTTGGCTCACTAACTTCACACACACCATCAGGCTTCCCAAGCAGCTCTCAAGGAAAACTCAGTATTCACACTCTATGCTAGGTGCGCTTTAAGAGCCTGGGAATGAAATGAAGCTTGGTGAGCATCCCACACAAACGAATGCTCCACATGTTGGTTTCACATGCCACCAACTCCACAGTTCACAGGCAACTTCAGTGCCACAGCCGTTTTCAGATAGCCCTCAATGCAAAGGCTCTAGACGCAAATATTGGTGTGAGAGCTAATTCAATCAAGGAAACACTGCATGTTGGTGAAGGGCATATTGCAGAAGGATCAGCCGAGTGGTTCTTGTGGGAGAACAACTCCATTTGGCTCACTAACTTCACACACCATCAGGCTTCCAAGCAGCTCTCAAGGAAACTCAATTTTCACTATGTATGCCTAGTACTCTTTGACTGCCTAGGACTGAAATGAAGCTTGGTGAGCATCCCACACAAACGAATGCCCCACATGCGGGTTTCACATGCCACCAACTCCACATTCACAGGTAACTTCAGCGCCACAGCCGTTTTCAGATAGCTCTCAATGCACAGGCTCTAGACGCAAATATTTGTGTGAGAGCTAATTCAATCAAGGAAACACTGCATGTTGCTGAAGGGCATATTGAAGAAGGATCAGCCGAGTGGTTCTTGTGGGGAGAACAACTCCATTTGGCTCACTAACATCACACACCATCAGGCTTCCAAGCAGCTCTCAAGGAAACTCAGTTTTCACACTCTATGCTGAGTGCCCTTTGAGTGCATTATCTAGGAATGAACGTGGTAGAGCATCCCACACAAACAAATGCTCCACATGCGGGTTTCACATGCCACCAGCTCCACATTCACAGGCACCTTCAGCTCCACAGCCCGTTTTCCAGATAGCCCTCAATGCAAAGGCTCTAGACACAAATATTGGTGTGAGAGCTAATTCAATCAAGGCAACACTGCATGTTGGTGAAGGGCATATTGAAGAAGGATCAGCCGAGTGGTTCTTGTGGGAGAACAACTCCATTTGGCTCACTAACTTCACACACCATCAGGCTTCCAAGCAGCTCTCAAGGAAACTCAGTTTTCACACTCTATGCTTAGTGCCCTTTGAGAGCGTGTAGGACTGAAAGGAGGCTGGGTGAGCATCCACACAAACGAAATGCTCCACATGTGGCTTTCACATGCCACCAACTCCACATTCACACGCAACTTCAGCGCCACAGCCGTTTTCAAATAGCCCTCAATGCAAAGGCTCTAGACGCAAATATTGGTGTGAGAGCTAATTCAATCAAGGAAACACTGCATGTTGGTGAAGGGCATATTGGAGAAGGATCAGCCGAGTGGTTCTTGTGGGAGAACAACTCCATTTGGCTCACTAACTTCACACACCATCAGGCTTCCAAGCAGCTCTCAAGGAAACTCAGTTTTCACACTCTAGGCTTAGTGCCCTTTGAGTGCCTAGGACTGAAATGAACCTTGGTGAGCATCCCACACAAAGGAATGCTCCATATGCGGTTTTCACATGCCACCAACTCCACATTCACAGGCAACTTCAGCGCCACAGCCGTTTTCAGATATCCCTCAATGCAAGGCTCTAGACGCAAATATTGGTGTGAGAGCTAATTCAATCAAGGAAACACTGCATGTTGGTGAAGGGCATATTGAAGAAGGATCAGCCGAGCAGTTCTTGTGGGAGAACAACTCCATTTGGCTCACTAACTTCACACACCATCAGGCTTCCAAGAAGCTCTCAAGGAAACTCAGTTTTCACACTCTACGCTTAGTGCTCTTTGAGTGCCTAGGACTGAAATGAAGCTTGGAGAACATCCCACACAAACGAATGCTCCACATGCGGGTTTCACATGCCACCAACTCCACATTCACAGGCAACTTCAGCGCCACAGCCATTTTAAGATAGCCCTGAATGCAAAGGCTCTAGACGCAAATATTGGTGTGAGAGCTAATTCAATCAAGGAAACACTGCATGTTGGGTGAAGGGCATATTGAAGAAGAAAACAGCCGAGTGGTTCTTGTGGTGGAGAACAACTCCATTTGGCTCAATAACTTCACACACCATAAGGCTTCCATGCAGCTCTCAAGGAAACTCAGTTTGCACACTCTATGCTTAGTGCCCTTTGAGAGCCTATGGACTGAAATGAGGCTTGGTGAGCATCCCACACAAACGAATGCTCCACATGCGGGTTTCACATGCAGCCAACTCCACATTCACACGCAACTTCAGCGCCACAGCCGTATTCAGATAGCCCTCAATGCAAAGGCTCGAGACGCAAATATTGGTGTGAGAGCTAATTCAATCAAGGAAACACTGCATGTTGGTGAAGGGCATATTGAAGAAGGATCAGCCGAGTGATTCTTGTGGGGAGAACAACTCCATTTGGCTCAATAACTTCCACACACCATCAGGCTTCCAAGCAGCTCTCAAGGAAACTCAGTTTGCACACTCTATACTTAGTGCCCTTTGAGTGGCTAGGACTGAAATGAATCTTGGTGAGCATCCCACACAAACGAATGCTCCACATGCGGGTTTCACATGCCACCAACTCCACATTCACAGAGCAACTTCAGCGCCACAGCTGTTTTCAGATAGCCCTCAATGCAAAGGCTCTAGACGCAAATATTGGTGTGAGAGCTAATTCAATCAAGGAAACACTGCATGTTGGTGAAGGGGCATATGGAAGAAGGATCAGCCGAGTGGTTCTTGTGGGGAGAATAACTCCATTTGGCTCAGCAACTTCACACACCATCAGGCTTCCAAAGAAGCTCTCAAGGAAACTCAGTTTTCACACTCTACGCTTAGTGCTCTTTGAGTGCCTAGGACTGAAATGAAGCTTGGAGAACATCCCACACAAACGAATGCTCCACATGCGGGTTTCACATGCCACCAACTCCACATTCACAGGCAACTTCAGCGCCACAGCCATTTTAAGATAGCCCTCAATGCAAAGGCTCTAGACGCAAATATTGGTGTGAGAGCTAATTCAATCAAGGAAACACTGCATGTTGGTGAAGGGCATATTGAAGAAGAAACAGCCGAGTGGTTCTTGTGGGAGAACAACTCATTTGGCTCAATAACTTCACACACCATCAGGCTTCCATGCAGCTCTCAAGGAAACTCAGTTTGCACACTCTATGCTTAGTGCCCTTTGAGAGCCTAGGACTGAAATGAGGCTTGGTGAGCATCCCACACAAACGAATGCTCCACATGCGGGGTTTCACATGCAGCCAACTCCACATTCACACGCAACTTCAGCGCCACAGCCGTATTCAGATAGCCCTCAATGCAAAGGCTCTAGACGCAAATATTGGTGTGAGAGCTAATTCAATCAAGGAAACACTGCATGTTGGTGAAGGGCATATTGAAGAAGGATCAGCCGAGTGGTTCTTGTGGGAGAACAACTCCATTTGGCTCAATAACTTCACACACCATCAGGCTTCCAAGCAGCTCTCAAGGAAACTCAGTTTGCACACTCTATACTTAGTGCCCTTTGAGTGGCTAGGACTGAAATGAATCTTGGTGAGCATCCCACACAAACGAATGCTCCACATGCGGGTTTCACATGCCACCAACTCCACATTCACAGGCAACTTCAGCGCCACAGCTGTTTTCAGATAGCCCTCAATGCAAAGGCTCTAGACGCAAATATTGGTGTGAGAGCTAATTCCAATCAAGGAAACACTGCATGTTGGTGGAAGGGGCATATGGAAGAAGGATCAGCCGAGTGGTTTCTTGTGGGAGAACAACTCCATTTGGCTCACTAACTTCACACACCATCAGGCTTCCAAGCAGCTCTCAAGGAAACTCAGTTTTCACACTCTAGGCTTAGTGCCCTTTGAGTGCCTAGGACTGAAATGAACCTTGGTGAGCATCCCACACAAAGGAATGCTCCATATGCGGTTGTCACATGCCACCAACTCCACATTCACAGGCAACTTCAGCGCCACAGCCGTTTTCAGATAGCCCTCAATGCAAAGGCTCTAGACGCAAATATTGGTGTGAGAGCTAATTCAATCAAAGAAACACTGCATGTTGTTGAAGGGCATATTGAAGAAGGATCAGCCGAGTGGTTCTTGTGGGAGAACAACTCCATTTGGCTCACTAACTTCACACACCATCAGGCTTCCAAGCAGCTCTCAAGGAAACTCAATTTT